>NC_056737.1:790471200-790753700 GCF_019279795.1 Protopterus annectens
TAAACATCATGTCCATATTTAAAGATGTTGTTCTCTAGTACTATATTAAATACTATATTAAATAGAACACATATTAAATTAATCTTCTCTGTGCTAAAGTCACTATGCTCCTGCAAACAAGTTCTGGTGGCTTCTTTCCCATAATCATTAAGGATTACTGTAAATAGGTTCATAGGTTCATAGATTAGTACTAAGCTAACTGCCCTTGCGAGACATTTTAAGCCTAGCCAATTATCCCTTGTGAGACTCAAACCCTGCACCTTGTGTTTGTAAGGCAAACACCTTAACCATTAGGCCACCCTCCCAACCCTAAACAACCTCTGTACATCCATACTCACCATAAGTTGTTGTTTTCTATTTTCTAGGAAGCTCATATATTCATACAACATATCTATAAACTGCCTAGTGTCCTTAAGCACTATGTCAACTTTCTATAATACAGATTTCAATTGTTGTTCAATAAAAATGGAGAGAGGTTCACTAAGGCACCCCTCTCCTGCCACTATAGGACATAGTGGTGGAGAATTGTAGTCCTTATGAATTTTGGGGAGTCCTTTTATAATGGGGATGTTAGGACTCAATACATATAAAAACTCATAGACACTCTGATCATGTTTCTGACATGCCAGAAGTTATGATAAAGTATTATGTACAGAGCAAGTCATTTGACTGACCTGTGCATAGTTGATCTTTTTATATGTACTCTCATCAGAAAGCATGGAATGAATTTTAGTTCCATAATAAGCCTTTCCCAGGACCGCAATAGCACCCCCTTTCTGCACAGGTCGAATTATAATATTATCATTAGCTTGTAGGTGTTTAAGTGCTTGCTTCTCCTCACATGTTAAGTTGTGAAAGCAGTGATAAGGCTCATTCATCTTCTTAGAAATATCTACCTCACAAACTTTCGTAAACATATCTATTGTATAATTGTTCTGTGTGACAAATGTACCAGTTTTTTTAAATGCACCTGTTACATTGTTGTCACTATTTCTGAATAAATGCTTCAACATAACATTCCTACCGAACAACCTTAAGTCAATGATGACATCTCTTAAGTCTAGATGGAATCTCAGGAATGAACAAAAGGCCTCTCTATTCAGTAATGATAGCTGTGTTTCTGATAACTTAAATTTATTTATATTAACTCATTACATCTGAGTAACGGCAACAGGTACATCTGCAGTTAACTCCTACTGACACCTCAAATATTGCTTGTTCACATTTGCATCAATAATTCCAAAACCACACTATGTACAAGGTTATAAAGATTTCATTTTAAAGCTTACACAATGGCAAACTCAACTGCATTAACATTTGACTTCTGTCTAGTGCAGGTAAGTAGATTTTTAGCTGTTATTTTTATGCTATTAATTTATATAGATATAATTTTCACACTTTTCTAAATATCTCAACAACCAAGTAACACGGAGAGAACTCCTTAGCCTCATATGAAAGCTTTCAGCTAGATGAATAAAATGCTGCTGACAGCATGTGTATGATTTGAGTGGTTGTTCAGATAGCGTAAGTTGTTTACACAGTATTATAAATGTAACCGTTACTGTGGTTATTGTGACTTATAAAATTCAGTTTAAGAACTAGAACCCAAAGAATACTGCCAATATAAAATAGTTTGTGTTGAAGAGTTTGCTATTTATACTTCTTTCATAACCCCTATGGTTCCAGAAATAGGAGCATTTGTTTGAAATATGAGGGCATAATTTGATTCTGTCAAAAGCTTAGGCTCCGCCCATTGGAAGATACAGTGCCAACTTCCTGAGCTCTATTGGAGTGAACGAGTTAACAACTAGACCATTCCATTCTGCATTCAGACACTCAGAATTTAACTTTCATATGACATTTTCCTTCTTTTTTGATCTCTGCTCATTGACTGATTTCTCTTGTTCATAATTGGTTGTTTTATCAGTAATGCTATTGCCAGAAAAAATGATAAAACTAGAGAGGTCTCTTTACGTCTTGCCCCTAAACAAGGATTAAATTTAGAGGTACCCATTGAATTATTTGTATTAGTTTTATCTGTTTTATCACAGCTCATATTCAAGAGACTGCTCGTAGAGGATTTATCAGCCAGAATTTGTTTAATAGTATTGGCCTTGTCAGTATTCAGCACCATATTACTGTTTATTCTCTCCTTTTCTTTGCAAATATATGGCTGCCTTTTTTTTTGAAAACAAATTTATTGATTTTCAAATACAAGCAAAACATATACATCAAATATTTTACAGAAATTCAACCCTAAAAAAGGAATCCAAATGAAGCACAATTAAAGTATTTACAAAGATGTCCACAATTCAAAACTACATTAAACCTTAATGTACAGAAGATGATTTCATAAAACATACTCTTTACCAGAAAGGCTCATCCAGACTCTGCTACACTTTGCTGTGAAGGAAAGGTTAGTTTGCTGTAATTTTTTGTATTTCTGTATTGCCTTTCTATATTTTGAATACTGTAGTTTGTTTTATTTACCTTGTGTTTTGCTTGCATTCTGTTTTAACAGCATATTAAAACTTCAAAAGAGACCACAGCTCTCTCTGTTCTGAGTCAGGCAGAAATAAGAACTGATTAATTAAGGACTCATTCATAAGACAGAAGAGGTCACTTAAGGTTAATCACTTGTTAACAGAGGGGGTGGAGCTAGGAACTAAAATTTCTATTTAAGGAGTAAACTAAAACATTTCAGAGCTTTACCAGAAAGGCTCATCCAGACTCTGCTACACTTTGCTGTGAAGGAAAGGTTAGTTTGCTTTTATTTTATGTATTTCTTTATTGCCTTTCTATATTTTGAATACTGTAGTTTGTTTTCTTTACCTTGTGTTTTCCTTGCATTCTGTTTCAACAGCATATTAAAACTTCAAAAGAGACCACAGCTCTCTCTGTTCTGAGTCAGGCAGAAATAAGAACTGATTAATTAAGGACTCATTCATAAGACAGAAGAGGTCACTTAAGGTTAATCACTTGTTAACAGAGGGGGTGGAGCTAGGAACTAAAATTTCTATTTAAGGAGTAAACTAAAACATTTCAGAGCTTTACCAGAAAGGCTCATCCAGACTCTGCTACACTTTGCTGTGAAGGAAAGGCTAGTTTGCTGTTATTTTTTGTATTTCTGTATTGCCTTTCTATATTTTGAATACTGTAGTTTGTTTTCTTTACCTTGTGTTTTGCTTGCATTCACTTAAGGTTAATCACTTGTTAACAGAGGGGGTGGAGCTAGGAACTAAAATTTCTATTTAAGGAGTAAACTAAAACATTTCAGAGCTTTACCAGAAAGGCTCATCCAGACTCTGCTACACTTTGCTGTGAAGGAAAGGTTAGTTTGCTTTTATTTTATGTATTTCTTTATTGCCTTTCTATATTTTGAATACTGTAGTTTGTTTTCTTTACCTTGTGTTTTCCTTGCATTCTGTTTTAACAGCATATTAAAACTTCAAAAGAGACCACAGCTCTCTCTGTTCTGAGTCAGGCAGAAATAAGAACTGATTAATTAAGGACTCATTCATAAGACAGAAGAGGTCACTTAAGGTTAATCACTTGTTAACAGAGGGGGTGGAGCTAGGAACTAAAATTTCTATTTAAGGAGTAAACTAAAACATTTCAGAGCTTTACCAGAAAGGCTCATCCAGACTCTGCTACACTTTGCTGTGAAGGAAAGGCTAGTTTGCTGTTATTTTTTGTATTTCTGTATTGCCTTTCTATATTTTGAATACTGTAGTTTGTTTTCTTTACCTTGTGTTTTGCTTGCATTCTGTTTTAACAGCATATTAAATCTTCAAAAGAGACCACAGCTCTCTCTGTTCTGAGTCAGGCAGAATTTTTTCCCTCCCTCCCATCCATTTCAGTTGTCTTGTTAAATACCACTGTCTTTCTAGTTGCCCGCCTCTTATGTTAATCTGACCATATATCTCATTTCTCTCTACTTTCACTGGCTTATGTGAGTAAACCATCACTTTTGAAATCCCACCCCTTCAATTATTTAAATTTATTGGCCATCCTACAGTATTTCATAGTACCAAAATACAAAAGTAACCACCCCTTTCAGTCCATCTTGCTGTTTTAAAAATAGCAACTCTCCACTAAACCTTAACTTTTTAAACAGGTAAAACTCAAGTGCACACTGCAGAGTGCATTCTTTTCAATCTTACCTTTAAGCATCCCTGTTACTAGCACTTTCTCTAATACCTAAAAAGATCATCTCTACTTGACTCCAAGTAGACTTTTCTCTATCTGTTAAACCTAGCACTTGCTCCTACAGTACTTATTACCTTGATACGGCACTCTTATAGATAGCACCCCAAAAAGGCAAACCCCCATTTCTCGGTCACCCACGTCCCCCGGAATCTCTTTTAAAGTTTTTTTGTCTAGTCCTTCTAGCATGTCGAGGGATCAGTTGCTAGTGTCCTCTCCTGCTCAGATGGTGAACCTGGGAATATTGAGGCAATGTTACAATTGCCTCATGTACACAGACAACCCTCTCCTCCTCCCACAAAACACAAATACATGCGAGAGATGCAACTATACGGCCAAACTGGAGGCTGAGCTCTCTCAACATAGGACTGGCAAGACCAGTCAGGAGGAGAAGGTTACCACACACACTATAGACCCAGTCTCACATAGTACCATCACAACCTCAAATCATACACATAAACACACAAAGACATACTCGGCTCTGATCAAAAATCTACCAAAACAGCAGAGGCCACCAAAGCAGACACCCAAACAACCACCACCTCAGAACACAACACCTGCAACACATAGACCTCACAGTCAGAGTGTCAAACAGTCACAGCCCTTAAGGCCAAACACAATGCCAGACACACTAGTCATTGGTGACTCCATAGTCAGACACACTGACGTCCCGCTCACCAGACTGAGTAAGGAGAAGGTCACAGTAAGCTGCCTGTCGGGCGCTAGAATCCACCACATAACGCAAGCACTCAGGTCTCTCAACAGCAGGTACAAATACGACTCAGTCATTGTCCACGCTAGTGTAAACGACCTGAGACGTACCTCCTTGGACTACATGAAAAGAGACATTGAGGAGCTCTCTGATTATGTAGCCCAGGCAGGTATGACCCTGACCTTGAGCAGTATCCTACCTTCACCAAGAATGATGCCACAATACAGAGATAAGATGATCAGCTTTAACAATTGGCTTAAACTCTGGTGTCATTCAAAGGGGATCCAATGTCTGTCTGCCTGGGATGACATGCTGGACAAGCCACGATGCTTCAAGGGACGGCTTGCACCTGTCACCCTGGGATTCCGGATATTGGCAAAGGCTCTTGCCACCCCATAGTGCCTTTTTAGGCAAGGCTCAAATTCTAAACCTACCACCCTAGAACACAAAAAGGAAAAAACTAAGGGTAATGCTGCTCAATGCCAGAAGTCTAAATCTCAAAATGCACTCGAGGCCCTTCTCAGTATGGAGAACATCGATGTCTGTGCAGTGACAGAAACCTGGTTCAAGGCTCCTGAGGGCACCCCAGCACTATCAGGTTTTACCTCTTATCATGCGTTCCGGCCCCAAAATCCGGACAATACCAAGAAAGGAGGGTATCCATATTCATCAAGGACACCCACACCTCAAGACTGGTGGCAACGCACGATGCATCGGAGACCATCCAGGTGCAATTAACCATAGGCAAGACTGCTCTGCAAATTGTAGCATGTTACAGGCCACCCTCACAAACTCAGGAACCTCACATGGCCTTCCTGAAAACACTAGAGGGATAAATGTATCACCAAACACCATCATACTAGGTGACTTCAATTACCCTAATATAGACTGGGAACACTACTCAAGCCCAAACACCCTAGCCCAAAAGTTCCTGGAATTCATAAACTCAAATGCCATGGAACAACTAGTCACCATCCCCACAAGAGGAGAAAACATACTTGATCTCATCATCGCGAACATGGGAGCACAATGTTCAACACCGGAAGTATACCCCTCACTGGTGAGATCAGATCACAAACTAATCTCGCTGGAGGTCCTCATCCCACCCCCACCTGAAATAAAAAGACCACAGTAAAGAACTTGTCGAAAGCTGACTTCACACTTCTAAAGACTAGTGTGGTCTCCTTTAAGGCCCCGGAGCCGGCAGAAAACAGTACTCAAGCCGCTGAATCACTTACAAATGCCTTCTACCAGCACCTGCAGGACTGCATGGATAAGGCAATCCCAAGCAAAACAAAGACTCTTTGTACCAAAGGCAAGCGTCCAGTCTGGTGGACCCCAGCCATAAACAAACTCTACAACAAAAGGAGGAAGCTACTACAAGATAGAGCAAAATCCTTAAAAGGTAATACACCCTTGATCACTATAAGTAAAAAACTAAGAGCTCTCATAAAATCATCCAAAGCAAATTTTGAGAGAAAAATAGCTAAAGACTCAAAAGACAATCATAAGGCCTTCTTTAGCTATGTTAGAAACCTGGGAGGAAACTCCCAGATATGCTCAGAACTAGTTCAAAATGATGTGAAGTTTACTGATCCTACAGACATTGCCAACATACTGGCTGACAGGTTCAGTGCAAACTTCTCCCAAAGGAGAGATATCTATACCAAGCGATTGCAGCCCCCCAAACATCTCCAACGCCCCCCCAAAAGGAGAGATATCTATACCAAGCGATTGCAGCCCCCCAAACATCTCCAACGCCCAAGTGAGAACTGCTCTCTCCAAAGCAAAAAACACAGCATCCATGGGACCTGATGGTGTCCCCGGCTGTGTGCTCCACGAACTCAATGAGGAATTAAACCCACAGCTAGGACAGCTGTTTAATCATAGTCTTACCTCTGGATACATACCCAGGGAGTGGCGCACTGCAACTGTGGTCCCACTTCACAAAGGCGGTGCCTCCACCGACCCTGGAAATTACCGGCCCATTAGCTTGACAAGCCTTATCTGCAAAGACATGGAGAGGATCATAATGGACCTCGTAAATAAAGACATAGGGAATTTGCAGACTTTGGATCCATCCCAGTTTGGCTTTGTCAAAGGCAGATCATGCCTTCTAAACTTGGTTGACTTTTTCGAAACAGTCACCAAAGCCATTGATGAGGGAAAGCCAATCCATACAGCCTACCTCGATCTGGCGAAGGCCTTCGATACAATGCCCCACTCGGGTATCATTGAAAAACTCATCAGCTTAAATGTTAACCCATACATCACAAGATGGGTTGCAAACTGGCTGAGTGACAGAACCCACAGGGTCAGAGTTGCTGGCGCCATGTCAGACTCAAAGCCTGTCACAAGTGGTGTACCACAGGGCTCAGTCCTGGGCCCACTCTTGTTTGGCATCTACTTTTCTGAAGTACAAGCAAACACAGGAGGGTTATGGCTGACAAAGTTTGCAGATGACTGCAAACTGGGCGCCATAGTAGAAAACACATATGACACAGGTATCCTTCAGAAGGGTCTCACAGAAACGGATAACTGGTGCCAGAGCCATGGCCTAAAGTTAAATGCCAAAAAATGCATAGTCATACCCTTCGGGAAAAACAAGGTTACCCCTAGCTACCAAATAGGTGGCAATCCACTGAGCACAGAAGAAGTTATCAGGGACCTGGGGACCCAGGTTGATAGTAGTCTGTCATTCGACACCCATGTAGCTAAAGTAGTTAGGAAGACCTTCTACATTGCCCACCTTATCATGAAGGGATTCTCATCTAGATCAAGGGAGGTCATAGTCTCCCTATACTCATCACTCATCAGACCAATGATTGAGTACAATGCCCCATTCGGAATGTATCTGACCCGACACTTGCAGCAGCTGGAGAGGCCACAAAAGTTCCTCACCAAAAGGATAAAGGGTCTCAAACATTTGTCCTATGCTGCCCGACTGAAAGAACTCCAGCTCTATTCAGTCGCTTACCGCTTGCTCAGAGGTGTCCTTTGCCTAACATACAAGGCCATGTCAAACCCAGATTTGATGAATATGCTTCACCTCAAAAAATCTAGATCCGTCAGAGCCACAAGGGTGGGAGACTTAAACCTCGACACGGCTATTAATAGGACGTGCTGGATGGATAGATTCATCACCCAAAGACTCCCTATGCTGTGGAATAAAATCCCGGTATATGTGAGGCAGAGCACCTCGCTGGCCTTGTTCAAGAGAAATCTTGACCAATGGATGGGAGATCGCAGATATACCCCAGGGATTACCTCAGTGTCACTGCTCGACAGAGGCACAGCAAAATAATGGGTATAGTTCCCCATACTAAAGGGGTGGCGTAAGCCACAAAACTATGGGCTAGGCTTGTAAATGCCCTCGGGCAGATAGCCTAGTATGAACCTATGAAAGCTTTTAACTTATTCCACATGTTATATGAAAAAGTATTTCTGATTGATCTTGTTTTAATGGTCAATAATTCCAAATAACATACTTCAGTGATAATGTTTTTAAATTCTAAGAAAGAGGGAGAAGTATCAAATTTCCAATTTCTTGTTATAGCTTTTCTAGCAACAGCTAGAATAGATCAAACTAGGGGATATTTTTTTTAACACAGACAGGTACTGGTGTATTAAAAAGAACCAGAGATTCAGATAGGGTAACATTATCTGAAAATAAAGCCTGAAGAAAGTTGTTAATGTTGTCCCAATATTTTTTAGGACTATGCAGTCAAAAAACATGTGGAACCAGTCAGTCTTTGTTTCTATTTTACATCTTCAGCATAAATTATTTATCTTATTAATTTTGTCCATTATATAAGGTGTTAAAATGATCTGTACATAAATTTCCAGGCAAACAATCTCCATTTAAGTGAAGAAGTAGTGAATTAGTCAATTTGGATGATTCTAATATTATTTTCTTATTTTGATCATTAGGTAAATTGTTACTGACAGTAGAGAAATAATTCCAGTAATTCTCTGGATTCCTTTTTGTTTCTTTTCTAATTATTTTATACATTTGTGAGAGGTTTGCCTTTATTAGGAAATTTATGTTGTATAGATAAAATCAAATGGCTGAGTAATGTAGGGACAGGCTTTTTTATAATAGGTGACATTACATCTAATTTATTTAGAATGATCTGTCTCTGCAGGACTGTATTTCCAGCCATAATTTTTATTCATTTCAAATTTGGCTATTAAATAATCTACAGAGTTAAATTAATCATTTGTCACCATCTGAAACCAATATGCTAAATTTTTATCCTTAAAAACATCATTTTTGCAGGACCAGAGAAGGACATAATTCCCTGTGTAAAAGCAGTAGGAGAAAGAAGGAAAAAAACAGACTTTATAGGCTGGGGTTTTACAAATGAGATTTCTAAAATTGTTCAAAAGATGTTACATATAGTTTGATGTATATGTTTGAGGATTATATATAGTGAGAAAGTCTGTTAGCAACCATACAAATACATTATTTACTATCAATAATTTGTGGGAATTTGAAATATTACATGGTCAAATGACAATATCTCTAAAAAATTCTTCCATTTAGCTGTATAATATGTGTCTATTAACAGATATATAGATTTACCTACAGAGGAAATTTAATATAATTCCATATCTGGTAAACTTATTCCACCATTAGACCAATCTCTCAGATGATGTGCTAATGCCACTCTGGGTTTATTTGAAAAACCATAAGAGATTTAAGATCAATGAATTAAAATACTTTATTAGTGATTTATGGGGAGGTAAAGATAATGATTGTACTATATATAAATTTTTTGTAGTATTATCAGTTTGATAATTGAGAGTCTCTCCTCCATTATAAAGGGAAGTTTATTCCTTTTATTTATATGATTTTTTACAGAATCTAAACTATAATTAAGATGCATTATACCTTTAATGTTTTTAGTTGATACTATTCCTAAATATGTTATTTGTTCCAACTGAGCTAAATATTTGGCAAACTTCTTATTTAATTTACAGTTATTAGGGTAAATAGGAAGTATATTTGTTTTATTGTTATTAAAAATAAATCTGACTTCCTTTGAAAGTTTTCTATCATTTGAAAAATAGCAGAGATGGAAGCATTATTTTCCTTCAAAGTGAGGAGAATATCATCAGTGAATAGCTGAATTTTAGGAATCACTTTACGACTTACATTGAAACCCTCAATATCCTGTTCCATCCTTATTAAATTGACCCATGGTTCCATTACTAAGGTGAAGAGTAAGGGGGATAAAGGGCAACCTTTTTTGGTCCCTTTGAGAATTTATATATTTTGCATGGTGTGAGTACCTATTTTAATGTAATCTTGACTACCTTTACAAAGATGTGAGATAAGGTGAATACAGTTATTAGAGAAACTGAATTCTTCCATGAGCAAAATTAAATAATCTCAATTAACAGAATCAAAAGCAGAATTTATATCAAGACTAATTAGTGTTACGTTTCTTTTAAAATTTTAGCAGAATAAAGTTATAATTCTTTTTATGTTATCATATGCATTTCTATTTACAATAAAACCTGTTTGATCTTCATCCACCAGAGATGGAAGAAATATCTTTAATCTATCTGTATAAATGGACATGAACATTTTATAATTAACATTTAATAGAGAGATTGGTCTACATGAGGAACATTTAGAAGGATCCTTGTTAGGTTTTAGTATAGGTGATATCTTGAGAGATTGAGAAAACTTTATGTAATAAGCATAAAGCCTCTTTGGGCATTATTTTATAGACTTCAGGGATGATTCTGTCATTACCATGGGATTTGTTTTGTTTTAATTTATCAATTTGGTGTTGAACTTCAGTAAATGAAATAGGTTTATCTAAAGATTCATCTTGTCGTTTTGATAATTTATTTTTAGTATATTTTTTGATCAAGGCTCTTAGGAATCTAAAACATTTGATTTCTTACTAATTTTATAAAAACAAACTCTAAATTCTATCAGTATATCATATAAGTCAGACACCTTCTTTTTCTTGGGAGAGAAAATTTCATTGATATAATTACTAAGTCATTTGTTTTTTCTGGCTAAATTATTTAGAAACTTAGGGTGGACCGTAAAGTTTATAAATTTAAATTTCTCTAAATTAATCTTAAATAATCAAAAGAGGTAAAATTAAGTGTGATATAATATGTTAAGAAGCAAAACAATTAGTTACATTGCAAGTTAGGTTTTAAAAGTACTTATTGATCATAACAATAACATATATTAGCAACCAAATACAAAATTACTAATATTCAAGTGCATAAAAAGAAAGCAATATCATAGCATGATTAAATAAGACATAAATCATTTGTTGTCCTTTTACCCTGAAAGTTATAAAAAAAAATTCTAAATGGTTGTTTAAGTGAAGTTGAATATTTAACATTGCTATAGGTTGAGAAAATATTAACAAGATATTCTATTAGAGTATTGTAATTAAATGCATATTTTGAAATAATAAGTGTCTGTTCTCCTTTAACTCTAGAGTTACAAAAAGACTAAGTATGTGTACTAACAGCAAAAAACAAGAAAACAAAATTAGGTTAAGGTCAACAAATTACCTAACCAACTCAATATAATATTTATAAAACTATGTAATAAAGGTAACTATACAACCCTAATTACAGCTTTGATAAAGCATCAATACAAACTTTCAATAATAAAGAAATATTATTGAAATATAGAATGATAACGTAGCCACCTTTATAAATGACTATCCAACAATACTAACATTTAGTTTCAGGAAGTCCAAGAAATAATAGGGAACTGTCTACATATTTCAAATCTGATAATAATAATCTTTGGGATTTCTAACAAAATGAACCATCTCTGGGACACGGAATGCAAATTCTATAGTAACAAACCAAGAAATTATAAAATATCACATAACAGAGTTTCAGAATCAACATTTACAGCCAGAGTATAGCATAGAACTATGTACTGACACTGTTTATAATTTATGTCACTGTTCTTTTAAATAAATAACTCCGATGCTGCTAGAGATATGCATCATCTCCACAATAATGCACTTTTTTAGTGAAGTAAGCAAGATAACATTTAGTATTCACTGTACTTTCAGAAAATGTATAATCTGAAATTCTAAATAAATAAAGATTAGTGATAAATTGAAAGTACTACACCAACTCAAAAAATGTAATACCAAAAGGGGAATTATCATATTCTACAAATTCTAGCTCTTAAGTATTAAACAGCAAGCAAATGTAGGATATATTGGTTCGTTGTATATATATATATATATATATATATATATATATATATATATATATATATAATACAGAATGTGACTGAATGCAAATACAATACAGCCTACTTGAGATGCAAGGATTACTGCAAAAATGCTTATATCAGCTCATAAGAATATGAACGTTATAAATCCATTATACAACTATGTCTTCCTCCCTAATCAGTTTATCTTCAAGTGGGTGATGCCAGAAGTGATTATCATAACCATGAAATTTCTAACACTGACATCTGCATCATATTTATCATTCACATTAAAATATACAGCTCATATACAAAAAAAATTAAACAAATAGCAAGCTGAATGCAAAAATTAGGCTGTTTATGGGTAGATTTGTATGCATGTATGTGGTTAGATTCATCATTGTAGCATTCTTTCCTGAAGTGCAGTTGACAGGTTAAAGGTCAGAGTTTATTTCCTGAAAGTTCTCACATATACAGGATCAAGGAAAACCTGTCAGACAGCAAAACAGTTTGCGGTCAACACTCTTGTGCAAGAAAATCAAAAGAAAAAAGGAAAAGCAATTCCAGCAGGAAAAGTAAGTGAGTCTTTGATTACTAATACCTAAATAGGTCTTGTGTTGATAGCGGCAAGTCAACAGATACTAAGAGCATTCACGTAAGTTTATAAATAAGTCATTTAGCCACAATGAATGAGATCAACTGGTACTCAGTCTCTATCTAGCACAATACAACCAATCTCATTGCAATGAGCAGCAATAACGAATGCAAATAAACCAAATATGACAAAAATAAACAATCCCTCTAGCTTTTTTTCAAATGCAATACTTACTGTGTAAAACAAAGCAATAATATTTCAAAATCTTTTAAGTAGGGGTCCCAGACATTAAGACATAACATCCAGTGTGTAACGAAGGAACCCATACAACTTTTCCCCAAGGAATAAAATTAGAAAACAAGACAAATTAAAAGGAAACTATTTATTTTTTAATTTCTTCTTTTGTCTGAAGATTAAAAGTGTTATCCGCAACTCTTTTCAGTGAGGTATCAGCCTATTCCATATCCACTACTTTGTCAAGTATTTTACTGGTTCTGATATATGTCACAGCTGACTCCAAGTCATAGAAGGTTTATGGACCATCCTGCAAGAATAACTTCAATCTATCTGGAAATAGGAGATGGGATTTTACTTGACATTTTTTAGACCCTTAATCAGGAGCAAAAAAAAGTTTCCTTTTAGAAATAACAGCAGGTGAGTAGTCATTATCAAAATGAATAGTGCTGTCATTTATTTTAATAGGTGTCTTGGACCATGCTGTTTTAAGGACCAGTTCTTTGCCCTGGATGGAAAGGAACCTTACTATTACAGATTTAGCTGAGATGTTTTTGTTAGTCATAAAAGGATCTAGAGATCTGTATGCCCTTTTGATACCATAGGACAGAGCTTCAGGAAGATCAAGTACTTTAGGTATCAGGTTGTTAAAAAACTCACCATATTATTACCTTCAAAGTTATTTGGTAGTCCAAAGATTCTGATATTATTTCTACATGACCTGTTTTCTAGATCATCAATTTTAGACTGAAGTAAAATATTCTGTTTCAATAGGAATTCAATATTATTTCCTACTTCTTGTAATCTACCACCCATGTAATTTAGAGCTTGTTCAATTCCAATGATCTGAGATTTCTGTTGCTGTAAGTCTTTATGAATATTCTCCATCTGTGTACAGCACTTCTCCTTAAAGTTATCCAGTTTTGAGTCCATTCTATCTTTATAGACAACTCCTGAATGTTTGAAAGCACAGGTTGTAGTTCTTTTTTGAAGGTAGATTCTTGAGAATTTGTCTTGGAGAAGCTCATCTTCATAGTCGGGTGATGAGGGAAATATTTTGAGATTCTTTTTGAGAGGAAAAAAATCAAAATTCAGATAAAATTTTTAAATACAATCCTAAATGATACTAAATAGTATCAATTAAAGTATATAAACTCTTATTAGTATCATTTGAAATTTAAAAAATCCTGTCATAAATAAGTTGAAGTGGCAGAGCTGAAGAAAACTGCTGTTAACTAGAGCACATCTTTGCCACACCCCCATATGACCGCTTTTGAAGTCATTATAGTCCCTCACAATTTTTTTTTACTTTTCATGTGTTGAAGCTTAGTGTCATAGGCGGAAACATTCACAAACAAATCATTAAGTTTATCTGTGTAAATATTAGCTGTAAACTTGCTTTCAATTTCCAGTTGTTGGTTCTCGACCAATGGTAATAGTTCATGCTCAATGGGTTCAAAATACTCCATCAATTTCATATAATTAAAACTAATTTATAGATTCAGAAGCTGACATTTCTTTAATAGTTCCGCATGTGAATTGCCATAACTCAGCATAACCAATACCCTTAGATGTCTCTGTACTACCTTATAGTGAAGGCAGGCTTCAAAATGAAGATGCTGCCATTTCAGTCTTTTCAATTTATAAACAGAACTCTCAAATTCTTTGCACACTTTCATGAATTCATTCATGTCTAAGGGTTCCTCTTGAATAGGGTGCTCAGACACATCCAGATTCAAACCTAATAGTGGATTGGTGCCAATTCGAATAATATTATTCAAACGAACCCCACAAAATTGATCCAACCTTTGTATAGGGCAGCAATCCAGTTCTATATTCATCGTCTCACCTCCTTCAGCCATGTAGAGCCTGCTCCTCTGAATATATGTTACTACAAAAAAATTGAGAGCTGTGACTCACAAAAGGTAGCACTGTAGAAAATATAAATAAATGTAAAAAAGCACCAGTGCAACATAAAATGAATAAAACAGATGAGTGCTTTCAGGGTACACATATGCATACATATATATGTGCCTGCAAACCTAGCTTAACTCTCTCTTTTTCTTCTCCTACCCTTATTCTCAATGTTCTCCCTAACAGCTGCTCTATAGCATTTCCTGGCTTGCATCCCTTCTCTTATTTTTACATCACTGACCTTGTTTTTACTTATTCTTATATCTACTGCATTTAAACTTCTTTCTGTTCTCTATGTACGTATCATCTTCTCTGACTGTCTACTCACCCTAAATGCACCCTAAATGCACAGTTTGTAATGAATTGCACTGTTAGTCTGCATATGATACCTAAATATGCTATCCTCATTAATGACTATTTTCAATGCTTGTATAACCACAATAACTATTATTATTTATATCTTTAATGTGTTCTGTATTGCAGCTTTCCTCCATGAGCATGCGTAGAAAAGGGGTTCATGCTCAGTCGGACATAACGGTCAACAAATGTCAAATAAATGAATATACATACATACACACACAAATATATATATATATATATATATATATATATATATATATATATATATATATATATACACACATATATCTCCCAGGTCAACTGCATTTCACTATTTACCTAACTGACTTCATACAGCTACTTCCCTAGCCTCCATCATTCAATATGCACTCCACGCTTATCTATGCAGCACCATCCCAAAATCAACTTATTGCCAAAACACAACAATCCTGCCTAGCTGTTCAAGTATAGCTATCTAACTTACACCGGATTCTAAACCCTTCCAAAGTTAATGTTCTCTCACCCCACCAAATCATAAGATCCTCCAACCCCTTTCCAAATTCACTTATCAAATAATACCATAATATCTGCTATAACTCAAACTAAATTATTAGGTATTCTAATTGACAATAATTTGAAATTCAACATACATATATCTCAGCCCATCAAGAAAACACACATGAATTGGTTCATTGTATAGAATCAAACCTTTCCTGACTAGCAACACAAGACAACCAATAGCCAGAAATCATCTTCTCTATACTCTACTATATGCCTCTCCTATCTTCACTAACATTAGCAAAACCAATCTTGCCAAGCTTGAAATCTGTTTATTATTAAATAGCCAAATTCTCTACTAAGTGTCCATTTAGATCTCATCACTGCTCTGCCTAAGTCCAACCAAACAGAATCAGGAATCAAGTGAAGAACACCAATAGAGAGGAGTAACCATACAACTTTAATTCCAGAGGTGAACAAGTGTAATACAGGGGAAGAAACAGCTATAGTTTCAATTACACCACATGGAGAAACTAGCAAAATACACACCTTTGAGATGAGTAGTAAAGAGGATTTTCCATCTCTTCTGAATTTAGGTATGAAAGCAAAGCAAGGCACAGTGCATGCATCAATATCCCAATGTCTACCTATTTGTTTTAAAACAAATTTGGCAAAGCAACCCGACAGCAACAAGCCAAGAGAGGAAGAGAAAGAAAATATTGCATACATGAATGGTTGTAGACAAACAAAGTGGGATCTACACCTAAAACCCTTCTGAATAATTAATGAGAAAGAGGAGTTGACTAGAAATGATTGGTCTGCACAAAGCTATTAATGGAAATGCAACTCTGTTCCCCTTATGATCTGAAGAAGGCATAGCCGAAAGCGCTTATTGTTGTGAGGGAAAACTATTTATTTATAAAGATACCAGCTTTTTAGCGCTAACAGTTTTTTATTTCACTTCACTAATAACAATTTGAGCCATCGAGCTCTGAGTTTTTAAATCTTAACCTCTTCATAGGTTCATACTAGGCTATCTGGCCTAGGGCATTTATAAGCCTAGCCAGAGTGTGTTTGGCTTTCGCCACCCATTTTAAATTAATTTTGCTATGCCCTTTTTCAAGGTTAGCATACTGTGCCTCTGTCTAACAGTGACACAGAAGTGTTACCCGGGGTAAACCAATGATCTCCCATCCACTCATCAAGATTCCTCTTGAAGAGAGTCAATGAGGGACTCTGCCTAACCTGGACTGGGATTTTATTCCAGAGTGAAGGGAGCCTCTGGGTTATGAATCTGTCCCTCCAGCATGTCCTATTTATTTCAGTGCTGAGGTTCAAGTCTCTCAAGCGCGTAGCTCGATGGGATTTGGATTTTCTGAGGTGCAGCATGTCCATTTATTCCGGGTTGGACATGGCTTTATACATCAGGCACAGATCGCCTCTGAACAGGCGGTATGCCACTAAGTAGAGCTGGAGTTTCTTTAACCGGGCAGCATATGGCATCTGTTTGAGCCCTTTGATCCTCTTGGTGAGGTACTTTTGGGGTCTTTCCAGTTGCTGCAGGTGTCTGGTAAGGTACATCCCAAAAGGGGCATTGTACTCAATTATGGGTGATGAGTAAAGAGGCACGATGACCTCCCCTGATCTAGATGTGAATGCCTTCATGATTAGGTGGGCTATATAAAATGTTTTTCTAACCACTTTGGCCACGTGGTTGTCAAATGAGAGAGAGATTGCTATCAACTTGGTCCCCAGGTCCCTAATTACTTCTTCTGTACTTAATGGATTACCACCTATGTGGTAATTTGTGGGCACTTTGTTTTTGCCAAAGGGGATGACTATACACTTTTTGGCGTTTATCTTGAGGCCATGGCTCTGGCACCAGTTGTCTGTTTCTATGAGGCCCTTTTGGAGGATGCTTGATTAGGCTGGAGAGTCGATTATGGCGCCCAGTTTGCAGTCATCTGCGAACTTGGTCAGCCACAGTCCTTCTGTGTTGGCCTGTACCTCCGAAAAATATATACCGAACAAGAGAGTTCCCAGGACTGAGCCTTGTGGGACGCCATTTTTTAACTGGTTTGGAGTCTGACATGGCTCCAGCAATTCTAACCATGTGGGTTCTGTCCTTGAGCCAGTTTGCAACGCATCTAGTGATATAGGGGTTTATATTTAAGCTGGTTAGCTTATCTATAATGCCCGAGTGGGGTATTGTATTGAAGGCTTTTGCGAGGTCCAGGTAGGCTGTGTGGACCACCTTCCCCTCGTCAATGGTCTTGGTGACTGTTTCAAAGAAATCAACCAGGTTTAAGAGGCAAGATCTGCCCTTAACAAAGCCGAACTGGGTAGGATCCAGTGTCGGTAGGTCCCCAATATCTTTATTTATGAGGTCCATGATGATCCTTTCCATAGCTTTGCAGACCAAGCTAGTCAGGCTTATGGGGCGATAGTTTCCAGGATCCGTTGAGGCACCACCTTTGTGGAGAGGGACCACTGTTGCTGTACGCCACTCTTTGGGTACATATCCTGTAGTAAGGCTGAGATTGAACAGTAGTTTTATGTTTGGGTTTAGCTCTTCTTGGAGTTCATGTAGGATGCAGCCTGGGACACCGTCTGTTCCCATTGATGCTGTGTTTTTTGCTTTGGAGAGGGCAGCTCTTACCTGAGCATCTGAGATGTCAGGGGGCAGCACTCTGCTGGGATAGATATTTGCCCTTTTGGTGGGGGGGGGAGTTTGCGCTGAACCTGTCAGCTAGGATGTTGGCAATGTCTGTGGGTTCGGTGTATTTTTTGTCATTTTGGACTAATTCTGAGCATATCTGGGAATTCCCACCCAGGTTCCTAACATAACTAAAGAAAGCCTTGTGATTATCCTTAGTGTACTGTGCAATTTTCTCTCAAAGCTGGCCTTAGACGATTTTATGAGTGCCCGTAGTTTTTTGCTAATACTGATCAGAGATGCATTCCCTTTTTGGGATTTTGCTCTATCATGTAGTAGCTTCCTCCTTCTATTGTATAGTTTGTTTATGGCTGGGGTCCACCAGACAGGACGTCTGCCTTTGAAGGATTGGGTCTTGGTTTTATTTGGGATTGCATGATCCATGCATTCCTGAAGGTGTTCATAGAATGTGTTTATAAAGGATTCTGTGGTCTGGGCCGTATTTTGCACAGGCCTTGGGGCTTTGAAGGATTCCACCTTGGTTTTGAGGAGTGTGAAATTTGCTTTAGAGAAGTTTTTCACTGTGGTTTTAAGGGCAGGGGGTGGAGTCGGGATGTGAATATCCAGTGAGATTAGTTTATGGTCTGATCTTACCAGTGAGGGATACACTTCTGGTCTGGAGCATAGGGTCCATATGTTGGTGATGATCAGGTCCAGTATGTTTTCCCCTCTTGTGGGAGTGGTAACAAGTTGTTCCATAGCATTTGAGTTTATAAATTCTAGGAACCTTTGGGCTAGGGTGTTGGAGCTAGAGTAATGCTCCCAGTCTATGTTTGGGTAGTTGAAGTCGCCCAATATAATGGTGTTTGGAGAGACCTTCATATTTTCCAGTGTTCTCAGGAAGGCCGAGTGGGGTTCCTGGGTTTGGGAGGGTGGTCTGTAGCAGTCTATAAACTGGAAGGCAGTTTTACCCACTGTTAGTTGCACATGGATAGTCTCTGATGCTTCGTGCTGTGCCACCAACCTGGAGGTGTGGGTATCTTTGACAAATATTGATACTCCCCCCTCCTTTTGTGGTTCGGTCCAAGTTTTGGGGTCAAAAAGCATGGTATGAGGTATAACCTGGTAGTGCTGGGGTGCTCTCAGGAGCCTTGAACCAGGTTTCTGTTACTGCATAGATATCGATGTTCTCCATGCTAAGGAGAGTTTTGAGTGCGTGCATCTTGAGGTTTAGACTTCTGGCATTGAGTAGCATTACTCTTAGTTTCTTATCCCTTGTGATACCTATGGAGGTGGGTTTGTCTTTTGAGCCTTGCCTAAAAAAGGCACTATGGGGGTAGCAAGAGCCTTTGCCAATATCCGAAAGCCCAGGGGTGACAGGTGCAAGCCGTCCCTAGCAAAGCATCGTGGCTTGTCAAGCATGTCATCCCAGGCTGACAGGCATTGGATCCCCTTTGAATGACACCAATACTTAAGCCAATTGTTGAAATTGATCATCTTGTCTTCATATTGTGGCATCATTCTTGGTGAGGGTAAGATGCTACTCAAGGTCAGGGTCATACCGGCCTGGGCTACATGCTCAGAGAGCTCCTCTGTCTCTTTTCATGTAGTCCAGGGAGGTACGTCTCAGGTCATTCACACCAGCATGGACAATGACTGAGTCACATTTGTACTTGCCTTGGAGTGACCTGAGTGCTTGTGTTATGTGGCGGATCCTAGCACCTGACAGGCAGCTCACTGTGACCTTCTCCTTGTTCAGCCTGGTGAGCGGGACGTCAGTGTGCCTGATGATAGGGTCACCTATTACAAGTGTATCAGGTGTGTTGTTTAGCCTTAAGGGCTGTGACTGTTCGGCACACTGGCTTTGTGAGCTATGTGTTGCACGTGTTTTGTTTTGGGGTAGCGGTTGCTTGGGTGTCTGCTTTGGAGGTCTCTGCTGCTTAGGCAGATTTTTATTTAGAGCCTCTGAGTATGTTTTTGTGTATTTATGTGTTTGGTTTGCTGTCATGGTAGGTCTATGTGAGACTGGAATTGTAGTGAGTGTGGTTTCCTTCTCCTCCTGACTGGTTTCGCCAGTACTGAGTTGAGAGAGCTTAGCCTCCAGTATGGCTATATGGTTGCATCTCTCACATGTGTTGGAATTTGTTGGGAGGAGGAGAGGGTTGTCTGTGTACATGAGGCAGTTGTAACATTGCCTCAAGATTCCCAGATTCACCAGTTGGACCGGACAGGAGACTGACAACTATTAAAAGGAATTTTAATGTTGCTGTGGTGGTGAAATGCGCTTTTACTTGCTTAATGCTTCTTTCTTCCACTTCACCTTCAGCAGTCACCAGTTACTTCTTCAATTTAATGACTGATTAATGGGTTCAGGGCTTACAGGTCAGTAGTTGTAAAATTTCAATTAATGAATTCAGGATAGGATGACGCATAGATTTAACAATGTGTGGAACATTACTATTGAGGTGATTTATGTTGGCAGCTGACCCTCTTCTCTAACAAATCTAAAAGGTATAAGTGCTTGTCATGTGTTTTCCTATGAAACTTAAATATGCAAGAGATAGTAAAATATCACATATGAATATCTTTAAATGAGAAATAGCTCGGTACGTACACAAAATGAATTCATTCTTTGTATATTGTATAGCAAGAAGACATACATATTGGTAAGGGCAGACAGAGGGGAGGAACACTATTTGGTTTAAGTTGACTTATGGATTTAGAAATATACCTACAGTTTCTACAGGCAAATAAGCATTATACTTGTTGCTTATATTCTTTTATTTGATTTGACAACAAAGATACTAAATAAAGGGTTTAGAAAGTACTAAACCAACAGAAGTGTACATTTAAGATTTGCATACATTAAACCCATTAAGCATTGACAGTCTATAATCAGTTAATGAGATTATAAAACTTATGTCTACAGTAATATTCCAAGTTTCCCAAATGTGTTGTTGTTAAATCATGTAGTCCAATCTGACTCATTGCGACCTCAAGAACTTCAGCATGCCTGACCTCTCTGCCAAGGCCTACTTCTCTAAATTCTTGCAAATTCATATTTAATAATTCAGTAATGTTATCTAATCACCTTAATATCTGCCACTCCCTTCCTTTGTCTTTTCCCAGGATCACCGTCTTCTCTAGTGAATTCTGTCTTAAGATCATGTGGTCAAAAGTCTGGATTTTTATGTCCTCGAGTATTGACCAGTTTTTCTTCCTGCATTCCACTGAATTTTTAAAAGTTTTCTCCCACATCACAGTTCAAAATAACTGATTTTCCGGTGCAGAGTCTTTCTTATAGTCCAAGTCTCACAACTATATATTATTGCTTGGAAAAACATAGTTTTGACTATATAGGCATTTGCTGACAATGTGATGTCTTTGCTTTTTAAAATTTTATTCAAATTTGCCATACCTTTCCTTCCAAAAAGCAAACAGCTTTTAATATCAAGGCTGCAGTAACTACCTGTATAGATCTTCGAGCCCAAGAAAATAAAATCAATCACTGGCTCCACTTCTTCTCCAATTATCTGCAAAGAACAATAAGGTAGATTTGGTACTTTCTGCTTTCACATTCATCAGCAGAATTTTCAGATCCTCCTCACTTTCAACTACCAGAGCAGTATCATCTACATATTTGGGGGAGTTTATATTTCTCCTGTTTCAGTAATAGTCTAACGAACATGAATTTCCCATTTAATATGGCCAACACTTAATGCCAAAGCCCTGTCTAATTTTTAATTAACATATTTTAGGCATAGAGATAAGTATTCTAAATTCTTCTTTTCTCATATGTTGCATTCATCAACTTGCTCATAACTGAATTTACTGGATTCTTATAGGAAACTGTACTGTTTTGACGATAAAAGAAAACTAATAAGTAATTTCTGATCAGTAACAAATTACCCATTAAGTATGGTGGGGTACCATTAAATATTTATAATGGGGAATACTGTATCTATTAATTACCATATTTGCTTTGTCATTTAAATAACACAAGTTAATATGAACAATTGTGTGTGCAATTTTTTCCCTCTGGAATACTTTTTGAAATAAGCTAGCCTATCAAATACATAAATAAGGTATATATTATAAAAAACTGCTACCTGATAAGGATACTTTTTTCTACAATTCTGCTCTCTACTACTCTACATATATTGAAGTCATATCTTCTAATGCATACAGACAATTGCAATTTGCACTGTAATTCTTTAATCTCTATGTTCTAAATGACTGTACCTTCTTTCAATATTGTTTTGTAACTCCCAGTCTCTGGTTGAAGTGGGTCTTCTTTGAAGCATTCACTACGTTGATCATCAAACAAATAAATAAGGCAAAGAAGAAAAGTGGATGTATATAATATTGCCACATGGAACCAGAGTAAAGCTGGACTACTGATTTTTTGGTGTATTATTCAAATATTACAGTCATGAACCTTAAAAGATCAGTTCTATCCTTAAAGTAAGATAAACTATCATAAATGTTCGACTTGAAAATTACAACTACAGGAATGGACCATCATTATCTCAAAGAGCTCTTAAAATCCATCTGTTTACTTTCTATAGCAAAATAATGGGGCTGTAAGATTGATGGGGGAAGTCAGGATGACCTGAAATGTAAGCTAAATTAAAGCCAGGGAATGAAGTCTTAAACTATAACAATTGATGTGCAGTAGCAATTTACAACTATGATTTAAGACATCTGTCTTTTTTACAAAAACATCAGTAGTAGTCATTGCATCACTTAATAAATATTCCCAGAGTTTTTTTTTTTCCATTTGGGATTTACAGTGTAACAGTCATTTAAATGTAGACTATTAAAAACAATGCTATCAATCATTAAAAAAACTTTAGTATAAAACTAAAATGTTGTTGTTGTCTTTCGACTTTTCCTGGTTAGGGGTCGCCACAGCGGAACTCTGGTCCGCTAATGATTGGCAGTAGATTTCCATGAAGGACGAGGTGCCAGCTCGACGTTCAACCTTCAGCGAAGGCATGCCCATTTACGCATGTCTTTCGAATGCCCACCCAACTGCGGGGAGGACATGCAGACTCCACACAGAAGGCACTCCCCGCACTTCAGCCGAGAATCGAATGGGAGAACTTCTTGCTGTGAGGTAACAATGCTACTGCTGCACCACCACGGAAGTCAGTATAAAACTAAAATAAAATATTTTATTACAGTTTGATATTATGTGCTACATTAGTGCATCAGAATCACTCCCAGTGTTTTTTTATTTTATATTTTAGTATATTATACCATAAAACAACTCTCATGAAGCCAGTCATACTGACGTAATCTTGATTAAAGCTTTATGTTTTTGTGTCCCATAATCCATTTCATGTCCCATTTTTATGATGTATGCTATCCATAAGGAAACGGTGTTTTATCCACTCATTTATATAAATAACAGTAATGTGTGATACAGAAATCTTATGCAGTCACTGAAATACTACTGTTTTTATTTTTCTCTTAATTACCTTCATTTGTAGTAGTAACCAAATGTGTCCTATTGTTTACACAGTTAATTTTAATTTTTTTACATTCAGTAGTAGACTGCTGTAAACTGCTTTCCACTGTCAATTTAAAATGATGTATCTTACCTCTCTGTCATAAAGTACAGAACAATATTCATAGCTCCACTCAATAAAATGCATCTCCAATCCCTCTCTGCATTATGTATTGTGAAGAGTATCACTACAGTCAAATTACTGTCTGTTATGTAAACACAACAAAAATAACATATTAGCATGGTAAAATGTGTACATCATCTGGAGACTGTATTCATTCTACCATGCTAATGTGCTCTATGTTTCTGTGTGCTGTTAAACAGGTTTTGTGGCTGATATTAATATGGCCACTGGCATAGTGGAGATATGCTTTTCAGAACCCATCCTGTAAAAGATATAACCTATATGTTAATGTCAATGTATTGCTAAAAGTAAAGACATGGAAATGGCAAATGTTGAGGTCCAATACAGTTGCAATAAACTAATATATCAATTTAACTGCATACAGCAATATAAAACACATTAGTGTGATTGCATTAGTATGGCATCCAGAGTATTTATTGTATTAGTGTGCTATGTATATAGCTCTACAGAGCTACAAAAAACATACTTTTTCACTGACACTCACATAAGCACTGTCAGAGTAGAGAGGAGTTTTGTTAGATTAAATTTATGACTAAACCAACAATCTTTGATGTACTTAACAAAGTTGCTTTTACAGTAGTGCTAATTATGCTTTTATCTGTTATATCTGCCCAACAAAGATAAGATATTAGTGAAGTAGAATTAATATGGCATCTACAGGCTGTATTAATTCTGCTGCAGTATTTACTATATATGGTTAAAATAAGAAGCTGTGTGGCTGAATCTCTCATGTCCAGCAGTAGAATAGTGAGACGCTGTCCAGAAGCCGATCATGTCAACAAAGGTAGTGATTAGAAGACAATATCTAACCCAGGAATCAATGCCAACAAGCTGATAAAAATAAAGAAATGACCTTTGCAAATGTTAGAGTGCAGCACAATAGTACTGACCAACAGTATTATTTTTATGGCACACTGCAACATACAACAAATAAGCAAGGTAGAATTACTATACAATATCGAGTCGTCAACCCTCCCGGCCACATTACTACTGAAGGATAACCCTGACCCTGCCTCTTTCCACCACCCTAATCTGACACCTTACCTTACAAAAAAAAAAAAACACTTTCTGTAATACTATCACTACAAGTGACATGAGTATCAGACACACACCACAAGTATACACACATGGACTACATTATCCCCTCAAAGCCAGATAATAGTCAAATGAGGACCTAGGGAGGGTAAAGTATTGACAGTCCCCCCAAAAGCAGCAGCCCTGCACACACAAACACACACACACGTAGGCATTTCACACAGACAGACACATACACACACACACACACACACACACACACACACACACACACACACACACACACACACACACACACACACACACACACACACACACACACACACACACACACACACACACACACACACACACACACACACACACACACACACAGTTTTGTTCGATACATTTGTTTTGCTCCACAGAAGAAGCAGGTAGCAGGAATGTTGTATGTTTAAATACAGCCCTCGGATGCCGAAAAGAAGAAGCAAGCAATAGCAGGTGTGTGCACTGATGAATGAAGAGATGTAAATCTGCATTGTACTGACATTCTTAAAAAAGAACATCCTTAAAGAAGACAAGTATTTTTTTTTTAAATTAAAAAGTAAATGCCAGCAGGCCCCCTCCTAGCCAGGGGGGCCCCTCTCAGCCAGCAGGCCTTCAGCAACTGCCTAGGTCACCTGGTGCTGGATCGGCTCTGCATACCCTTACTCTAAACCTAAAAAGTTGCACTCACACTATCACCTACTTTAGTCTTTACTTTAAACCTAACCCACTTTCACACACACACACACACACACACACACACACACACACACACACGCACACACACACACACACACACACCTGCACACAGAACCAAATATCCATACACTCACCTTCAGCTAGCATACTTCCTCTTTTCATTGTAACACACACATGCTCAAACATCCACCTGATCAAATAAGTACATGCAATATTCTATCAACTAAATTGCAAGTCAGCAGGGTATAGAGGATCCTTTTGTAAGTATATTATATTTAAATGATTGCAAATACCCTTATACATTATAAATAAATATTGTTTCCTTAACAGCAGTGAGACCTTAACATCATAGGATCATATGAAATATACGGCAACTGAGTCCTGAAATCATTTATGTTTTGCCAGTGCCTACACTTTGAACAACTACACGAGAAATTCCTTCATGTTTGGTTAATGGGTCATCATGAGACCAATTATGTGATTTATTCTTGTATGAATGGAGGGATTTTGAGCCATGGCAGATTCGCTAGAGTCTTGTGGAGAAGGATGCTCAATGTTCTATGTACCAGAAGACTAACGTTCGAGTGGAGTCTGCCTTTGTACATCACTGGGAGGTGGATCTTCATGCCTGGGGCAGGATTCTCAGGCCATGCATTTTATATGAAAAGATAAATACATTGAAAACAAAAACAATCAAAAAACAAAACTATTCTTTAAGTGCAGATACCCAAAAAAATGATACCAAAACTCAGATAAAAAGCGAAACAGCACGTTATTAAAATAACAGATTGGGGCTTTCATCTCACTGATGGAGACTTCTTCAGATAATTAGAATCAAAATCAGCCACCACTATACAGAAAAATGATAACCCCCACCTCCCACTGTTTAAGTGAGTATTTTTACTGTGGCTTTAAAATTAAAATAATCATTAACTCCTTTAAAACTGGAAGCATTACATACATACAGACATAGATACAAATGTTTCAAGTACAGGCATTAATGCCCTTCTATCTTGCCAATATACCAAAACACTTGTTCCCATAATAACTGTCCAGGCTGTTCTTAAAAATATCTAAACTTGTACTTGCTTTAATGTAATTTGGTAGTCTGTTCCAAGCATCAGCTACTCTGTCAGAGAACCAATTAGTACACTTCTCATTCCTATAGAATCTTCTACATAGGTTGTCTGATGATTCTCTAGTACTTTTTGATAACCCCAAACATTCCCAGAGGTAGTTGTCCCTAAATGCCCTATATACCTGAAAAAGATCTCCTCTTAAATATCTGTAAGCGACACTGTACAAGTTCAGATATTTTAGTCTTTCATAATAACTTAGATTTTCACATCCATGGATGCTCTTGGTATATTTCCGCTTTCCTCTTTCCAGTTTATTCATGCTTGTTTATTCCATACTCAAGTTTGGGTCTAATGTAACTAACAAACAACAACTTCATTATGTTTGATTTCCTAGACTTTATAAATCTTTTTATACAACCAATAGTTCTACAACTATCATTAGCCAATTGGCTGATACGATTAGAAAAACTCATAGCTGAATCTACCCATATACCCAGGTCCTTAAATGAATCTACAGTTTCAATCACTGTTTGCTGTATTAAATATTCACCTTTCAGTTTATGTCTCCCAAATCTCATATGCTTAGTTTTTGATGTATTTATCAATATATTATTCTCATGTGCCCAAATGATCAATTTAGTCAAATTATTTTGCAGACATGCCTTATCTGTAACACTTGTAATCAGTTTACCCAATTTCAGGTCGTCAGCATATAGACTGTAGAACACCTCAGATGAAAAAGTAAGGTCTGAAAGATACAATCTAAACAAGTAAGGGCCTAGGACAGAGCCCTGTGGGACACCTTGACTGTAACCAAGGATTTCACCTGTCCAGCTGGTGTGTGATATTTGCCATGTCCTATTTGTAGGCCATGCAGCTATCCATCTTATCAACAGTACATCAATACCTAGCTGTACTAATTTATTAATCAGTGTTTTGTGTATGACCCTGTCAAATGCTGAAGTTAAATCTATATAAATCACATCACAGCACAATTTTTCATTCATAGCTGTTATTATATTGTTATAGAACATCATGTTACAGGTGGTAATTGATCTATTTTCAACATATGCATGCTGATATATGGTTTCAAGTCCCAACCTATCCAGTTCTGACAATAACATTTCCAGTATTACCTTCTCCATTATTTTTCCACAACATGAAAGTAGACTTAAGGGTCTGTATGATTCTGGGTTTGTCCTACTCCACTTTCCCTTAAAGACAGGTTTAATAAGTGCATGTCTTCAATCTTGAGGAATCTCCCCATATTTACATGATCTAGTGAATAATATATATAATGGTAGTGTAAGTTCTTGCTGAAGTGCTCTCAGGTCATTGTTACTCATTCCGTCTCTTCCCTGCACTTTGTTTGGATCCAGTTTGCACAGTTCTTTTTCAATATAATCTAATTTGATTCCAGTATCTGGGGTTACCTGGATGTCACTAGGACAACTTACCACCCCTTTTGTGGAGCCAAACTGTTTTGCATAAGACTTTGCAAATATATCTATAATCTGTTGTGTCTGAGAATAAATTTTAGAATCTACACACAGTTTATCAATGTGTGTATCTTTACTCCTTCCTCATCTCATGTATCTATAAAAAGCTTTCCTGTTATGCTAAATATCTTTATATAAATTTTCTTCAATTTTTTCTTGATCTTTTCTAACACTATGCTTAATCTGTTTGTCCAGCTTGTTTATTTCAGTTTTCAAAGTTGTAGTTCGACCTGTCTTCCATTTCTTATATTTTTTGTCTCTCACCTTAATCAGGTATCTTGTTCTTATGAAAATATACCCCCCTGATGTTGCGTGCCCAGATCCTGGTGTTAAACATTTTTTTGACTTTTTGCAGTCAATTTCTCTTTCAAAACTTTTCATATTCCATCTGCAGTTTTAAGCAGAACCTGTAAAGATTATATGTGGCAAGTATAATTTTAGTATAAAATAGCAGTTCATTTTGATTGTAATTATCTGAAACAGTCTGTTTTGATGAGACAAAAGCACTAAACTGCATTATTTTAATAAATGTTGCGATTTTTACAATAGGCTTGATAGTTATTTTTATTTTTAAGATTTGACAATAGCAGACTGAGTCCCTACCACTTTCCCCAGTATAACAAGCATGGACTTGAAGGCAGGCTGTTATAGTACCTTAAATGAGTAAGCAAATAACTAAAATAAATACATTTATAGTTTTCATTGTTTCAGATGTTGATGCTATTGGGCTAGTTAGTATCCTGAATTTAGTGATAGGCCCTTCATCTTCATGATTTGACACCTATAAGTATATTTATAATGTTATGCATAAATCTATAAGGCAGAAAATCACAAATACCAGAAAAAGAAGTATTTTTCTACTCAAGTGAATTTGGCAGCAGACATTCTCATAAGAAATTCATACAGAAATAGCAGGACAAATATAAAAAATAGTTATTAAATTATCACTTTATTAAAAGAAATAAAACATGAGAACTAACTTTCCGATAAATCTTTTATCATTTTCCAGTATTTAATTTATCCACTTCAGCATTGTAGGATAACTGGAGCCTATCCTAGAAATCAGTGTGTGTAAGGCAGAGAAACTAATTGAGATTGGATGCAGTCTATTTCAGGATACATATGCATGCGTACCCCCCCAACACACATACACACTGACTCAAATGTGGCATGTACATCTGCAGGCTGTTTTGAAGGCTGTCAATTCACCTATATCAGTTTTGCAGCTATACAGTATGTAGGCATCTTTTGATCCCGAGGGATCATGGGTTTGCACCATGTTGGACTTATTCGAGCACATCTTCTTGTTATAAATATCTATATATATATATATAAAACAGTACTGTAAGATATATATATATATATATATATATATTTAGATATTTATAACACTTCTGTGGCTGTGCAATCCATCAGGGATTGGCAGTCCCTTCCACATTCTGAGCAGCAGAAGGCAGACATCGACTTGGTATCATGGACAGGGATCTTCCTGAGGCTCTCTTTCCCTCCGCTCCCTTTGCAGAGGTAGTTTCATACATAGTGAAAGCTTCGTAAACTTCCCATTTCCCACAGTACCTGTCTGAGGCAATAGAAAACCAGGAGTTTGCACTAATAGAGACAGCACTGAGGTCATGCTTACACGTGTCCTTGTAGTGCAATTTAGGTTACCCTTTCAGACTCTTTCCAGACTCCAGCTCTCTTAAGAGGAAGTCTTTCAGTCTTTGGCCATCTGTCGTGAATGAGACATGACCCAATTAGTGCAGATGCCTCTGTTTCAGAAGGGTGAACATGGAAGCAATGCCTGCCCTCTTGGGCACTGCTTTGTTGGGATCTTCTCCTGCTATGAGATACCAAATATGTGCAGTGCATATGGAATAACTTGAGCCACTGCTCTTCTTTTGAGCACAAAGTCCTTGTTTCACTGGCATACAGTAGTGTGCTCAAAACACAGGCTGTGTAAACCTGCACCTTGGTGTGCATGGTGAGCTTATTGTTAACCCACACTGTCTTCGTCATCCTGGAAAACTATATGGCAGTATTTCCAATGTGCTTGTTGATCTTGCTATCAAGTTACAAGTTGTCAGAGATTGTAGAGTCTAGGTACACAGACTCATAGATGACCTCCACCTCCTAATCATTCACCCTGATTGATGGCTCATTGACCACATTTTGGCTCCTCACCTAGGTCTTCTTTTAACTGATTGTGAGGCTAAATTCCATACATGCACCTACAAAACAAGTCAAGAGTGACTGAAGTTCTTGCTGAATGTCAGCAACAATAGCTGCATCGTCAGCAAACAGGAACTCCCCTAAATGCTTCATAAGCACCTTGGTCTTCGATCCAAGCCTCGACAGTTTGAAGAGGTTGCTATCCATTCTGGTTCAGAAAACTATACCCTCTGTAGCACTTCCAAAATGCAAATGTCAACCAAACTGAAAAGATGCAGGATAATGTTGGCGCTAGTACACACTCCTGCTTCACTCCCCTGAGAATCTTGGAAGGTTCAAATGTGGATCCATCGTATACGATGGTCCCCTTCATGCCTTCATGAAAGGCACTGATAATACTAAACAATGTTGGGGGACAGCCATTCTTAGCCAGAATCATGAACAGAATGAATGACAAAGCCACCAGACAGAAACAGATCCCTTCAAAACTTTTTCCAACATTTTTTTTGGCAAGTGGTAATTGCATACCTGACATACAACCAAAAGATCTCATAACGCACAGCATCTCCAAGCTATGTTCAGTTTCCTGGTAGAATGCACAACAATGAAATTGTGAAAAATTCTTATATCCCATACATTTATTATGCCTGTGTAAAATCAAGTTAGTAGTGTTTGGCAAGTGCCCATCAACAGTTAAGTGCCTACTGAATATACCTAGGCATCCTCCCTGAGACAGTCATCACATTATTGACTAGTCAGTCCAACCTACCATGGCTGAACTTGTGAAGATTCAGACTTGCTGCAAAACTGAGGTCATTGTGAGTGTGGCTTTGTGTCTGAGTACCAGTAAGTCAATCCACTACACTCTCACTTCTAACTCAAAGAGAAGCTACAGCCAGTGACACTCCCACTGCTTCATATAAAATTAAACCTCCTTAGAGATAGTGGAATACATGCTAACTTAAAGAAAGAATTATCTGCAACAGGCCCACATGGTGCTCAGCCCTAGCAGACTAAGGCAAACTGTGGGACATGAAACAGGATGGTTAATGATTCAGAGAGAGGGCCGTAAGCCTATTTTATAATAGTTCAGCAGTAACCGTAAAATAAGGATCAACATGGGTACAATAACCACTGCAGGTTTTATCACATACTTAGAAAGACATGATGTAAATGTGGGCCAAAGGTGCTGTACTGTTATCAAACATATGTGACTGTACAAGCAAAGACACTGGTGATCTGTCTTGTCTGAACTTACATCTGGATAATTTATCTGAATGTAAGTCTCACAGCTGGATCAGGCATGTCATTTAACATCAAGGGAGTAAAGATGCAAGTATCTTAAAAAAAAATGAAATGACTCATCATATTAACATTTGCTAATGTTCCACTGCTTGATTTTCTAAGCCATCACTGTTGTCTCTTTTGTTGTGGTTGTTCTTGCTGCTGCTGTTGAAGACAGCCTATAAATTAAGCTTGTATACCGTAACAGGCAGAAAAGATATAAAAATTAGAGCATTACATTTTCCGATGAATTGGGATTCTTGCAGAAATATTCTATACAAACCTGCACCAATCTTGGCTAAAACCATGCAGTGAGGACAACTGCTAATTATTAGCATGTAATTAACACTTACAATGTAAATGTAATGAACTGTGCTGAGAGCCATAGGGGTTATTGCTACGATAGTGTTGAAATACTGTGATTATCAACAAAACGATTAACCAAGCTTGACTGGGTACAGTGCATGAATTCTCACTACACCCATGTGTAGTTATGGGATTAATCTGCTGAACTCTGGATAAAACAATCAAGTCACATAGTTTGAAATCACAAACATTCTTAAAATTCTTTGCAGTCAAAACATACCCAAGGCAAATGAGTGGGACTTCCCATGTACATTCAAAAAACAAGACTCAATCTACATTTAATTACATTTTGCAATAAAAAAAATCTTAACTGTGTAAACAATAGATTTGTCAGATGTGACTTATTCTAACAAAAGGCCATTTATTTCATGCTTGTACAATGGTCCTCTACATCTGTTCATATCTATGAAGATGGAAATAAAATAAAAATACATTTTGTACAGTGTTACTAAGAAAGCTAATGCAAGTTAAATGTTAACATTTCAAATAGAAAAAAATGTAAAGAAAACACTAGATGGGGAACTTTATTTAACTCAGCTGCCCAAAATAAATACCATATGGTACAGAGTTACAAAACAGATTTTCTGTTTGTTATAAATACATACGATATGGAAATCTACTAAAATGCTGTAATATGTTCAGTTTAGCAATCCATTCTTCTTCTTCTTCTTTTGGCTGCTCCCGTTAGGGGTCGCCACAGCAGATCATCTGTTTCCATTTCTTCCTGTCCTCTGCATCTTGCTCTGTCACACCAACCACCTGCGTGTCCTCTCTCACCACATCCATAAACCTTATCTTAGGCCTTCCTCTTTTTCTGTTACCTGGCAGCTTCATCCTTAGCATCTTTTTCCCAATATACTCTGCATCCCTCCTCAGCACATGTCCAAATCAACGTAATCTTGCATCTCTGGATTTGTCTCCAAACCTTCCAACCTGGGCTGACCCTCTAATATACTTATTCCTAATCCTGTCCATCCTCGTCACACCCATTGCAAATCTTAACATCTTCAACTCTGCCACGTCAGTCTCTGCCTTTTTGTGAATGCCACTGTCTCCACCCATATAACATAGCTGGTCTCAGTACCCTCTTGTAGACCTTCCCTTTCACTCTTACTGGTACTCGTCTTTCACAAATGACTCCTGACACTCTTCTCCACCCACTCCATCCTGCCTGTACTCTCTTCTTCACCTCTCTTCCACATTCACTGTTACTCTGAACTGTTGATCCCAAGTATTTAAACTCATCCACCTTCGCCACCTCTACTCCCTGCATCCTCACCATTCCTCTATCCTCCTTCTCATTCACACACATATATTCTGTCTTAGTCCTGCTGACATTCATTCCTCTTCTCTCTAGAGCATATCTCCACCTCTCCAGGGTCTCCTCCACCTGTTCCCTACTCTCACTACAGATCACAATGTCATCTGCAAGCATCAAAGTCCACGGGGATTCCTGTCTGATCTTGTCTGTCAACCTGTCCATCACCATTGCAAATAAGAAAGGGCTCAGAGCTGATCCTTGATGTAATCCCACCTCCACCTTAAATGCATCCGTCACTCCCACCGCAGACCTCACCGCTGTCACACTACCCTCGTACATATCCTGTACCACTTTTACATACTTCGTTGACACTCCCGACTTCCTCATACAATACCACAACTCCTCTCTAGACACCCTGTCATATGCTTTCTCTAAATCTACAAAGACACAATGCAACTCCTTCTGACCTTCTCTGTACTTCTTCATCAACACTCTCAGAGCAAATATCGCATCTGTAGTGCTCTTTCCTGGCATGAAACCATACTGCTGATCACTAATCATCACCTCCCTTCTTAACCTAGCTTCCACTACTCTTTTCCATAACTGTGACTGATCAATTTAATCCCTCTATAGTTACTACAGTGCTGCACATCACCCTTATTCTTAAAAATTGGTACCAAAACACTTTTTCTCCATTCCTCAGGCATCCTCTCACTTTCCAAGATTTTATTAAACAATCTAGTTAAAAACTCCATTGCCATTTCACCTAAACACCTCCATGCTTCCACAGGTATGTCATCTGGACCAACATCCTTTCCATTCTTCATCCTCTTCATAGCTATCCTTACTTCCTCCTTGCTAATCCACTGCACTTCATGATTCACTATCCACACATCATCCAACCTTCTCTCCCTCTCATTCTCTTCATTCATCAGCCCCTCAAATTACTCTTTCCATCTGCTCAACACACTCTCCTCACTTGTGAGTATGTTTCCCTCATTATCCTTTATCACCCTTAGCTGCTGCACATCTTTACTAGCTCGGTCCCTCTGTCTAGCCAATTGGTACAGGTCCTTTTCTCCCTCCTTAGTGCCAAACCTTTTATACAACTCTTCATACGTCTTATCCTTAGCCTTCGCCACCTCTCTCTTTGCCATGCACCTCATCTCCTTATACTCCTGTCTACTTTCTTCATCTCTCTGACAATCCCACTTCTTCTTCGCCATCCTCTTTCTCTGTATACTCTCCTGTACTTCTTCATTCCACCACCAGGTCTCATTGTCCTCCTTCCTCTTTTCAGATGTCACACCAAGCACCTTTCTGGCCATCTCTCTTACTAGCTCTGCTGTAGTTACCCAGCTATTGCCAGTAGATATTCACTTTATAACATTACTTGTTCCAAATGTATATTTAAAGCATTTTAATAATTATCAAATTATTGCACACCAGTGTGACACATTTGTATTTGATGATGTTTGAATTTGTTGTACATGCTCAAATCTTGTTAACTATATCTTGGCGACTGTAATGCAAGGAATGCCATTCTCACCTGTGATTTTCACTGCCAGTCTATTATCACTTACCCCAGCTTCTAGTACATTTATTACATTTGAAGACATATGCAGTGCAATATTCATACACATGGGAAAAATAAATTGTGCTTTCCTCAAGGCTGAGGACTGGGTCCCTTCCTGCTCAGCATCTACTTGTTCTCTCTCCAAACCTCTAACTCAGACATTCGCATCATAAAATTTGTCAGTGACAGAAAGCTTGTTATTGTTGTTTACTCGGTATCTGATACCATGCTACTAAAGCAATGTCTGAACTATAGGAATCAAAACTGTACTAGAAATGGGTTTAAATTAAATGCAAAGAAGTGTAAGATTGTCACCTTTGGAAAACAGATCTCAACAGCAGCTTACAGTATAGATAGACTGATATGGTCATAAGAGATCTCAGCTCAACCATGGTGTAGCACTAATCAGGAAATCCTTCTAGCTTATCCAAGTACTAACTACTGGCATCTTATCCAGATCATAAAGTTATCATTTCTTTGTTCTCTCCCTGATCAGAACAGTTATAGAGCAATTACAGAATATATTGTCCTTTTGGTATGTACCTAACCAAATGTATCACACAGCAAGAAACACCACAGGGGTTCCTAACTGAAGAGATCACTGGACTAAAGACAATTAGCTACCAGGACAGTCTTGACATTCTGTCTTATACTGTCTCTTATAGACTCCTGTGAGGTGATTTATGTCTAGCATCCCATGCTGATAAGGACCCAGTCCACCTTGTTCTTTTACACCTGTATAAAACAAATGGCCCCACAAACATTCGACTTGAAGTCTTTAAAAGTGGAAGACAAAATTGCTTAACAAAGTTCTCTGTGACTGGTATCTGTGCCTAATTAGTATATATATATATATATATATATATATATATATATATATATATATATATATATATTTCTTTTCTACTTGAACTAAAGACTTGAATCTCAATCAAAAAATAAATATGATGCACTAGAGGGACAGATTTATTACTCTTTGCTTCCACCATCTCTGCATTAATCTCCCATGACATATAAAACACAGTGACACCCTCACTTCCTTTAAGACGACTGTGGTCCAAGGACCGACTTTGCTTTGCACACTATAAATCAATAAATCATAATTTTGAGGAGATCTACCATGTGGCAAATGTTATATGCATTACTGTAATTTCACTAATACTGATTTCGATAAGCTGTAACTCTTTAAATATTTTCACATTTATCAGCTGTACTATGGGACTGCAATTATGTAAGTCATGCTTTCATTCTTCTTTGATGTTTAATCTTTTCCCCCAATGCATAACAATGGTTACACACACACACAAACACACACAAACAAACACATACACATATACACACACACAAGCACACACACATACAAAGAGGGAATTGGTGATGTAGGGAATTGGGGGGGCTGCTGCAAGAGTCTTTTGTATTTTTACCCACGGTTATGGTGGGTTTGTTTTTTGATGAGTTTGACTTTGCTTTGGGCTGGGATAGCTATGCTTCAGTTTCTTATAGTATATTGTATAACTTTCTGGTTGCTCCACCTTTGTTTTCACTCTTTTCACTCCGTATCCTATAAATATCCTTGTGGAAAGGAAGTGGTACCAGACTGCATTTTCTTAATATAATATAACACATGGAAAGAATAACAGTGCAAAATGTAGAAGAATTGTGGTGCACATTTTAGATTTGCTCACTTTCATAGTTCAATTATCATAAAGTTTGTAGAAATCAAATTAATTTTAACTATTACTCCACTGATACTTGAAATGATCCTAAGTGAGTAAGTAATGGGTGCAAATAATTATGATCACTTCACTAAACAACATCTATACCAGCCTAGATACTATGCCTAGATAAAAGAGTTAATGTTCCTTAATTTTGCATCTGAACAGATCATGTGCTGTGGGGGTAAACTGCAATAATTCACAAGTAGCCAGTATAAGCATTATTTAGTGATGCAGAATATGCATCGTGGATATCAAAATAAATACATAAATAAAACATTCAAGAAAATATTTTGCCTGCAATAGAGCATGTGCTGCAGTCTCTAATGATTTCATTGAATTCTTTCACTGCCAGCATGAGGGTATCTGCTGCGTGTATGTGTTTTAAAAAACTAGAAACCAGAAGAATATTCCCTACTACAAACTTTGGAAAATGGTAGAAAAGCATTAAGGCCATTCTGTGTGAAAAATTAGACATCAAGAAAAGAATGGCCTGTGATTCTGAAAAGCCCCTTGGCATCAAATTCTTTGTATCACTGGATCATTCCTGGATGAGCTCATTCAATCACACAATTTATAACCTCATTTTCTGTGAACTACTTCCAGGACAGTGCTGTCCCTTCAGCTTAGAGCACTGTGTAAAATTTATTTCCTCTTTTACTTCTTCAGCAGTACTTTAATGTCTATGTCTTGAACAATAAATCTGTCATACATGTGAATTAACATATATATATATATATATATATATATATATATATATACACATATATATATATATATATATATATATATATATATATATATATATATACTACTGAAAACTTCGAACTGTTAAAACAAAAACAGAAATCCAATGAATAGACGCTGAGCCAGAACTGTTATTTGCTGAGCGCTTTCGTTCGCTTTATTGATAACAATCAAACTTCATCAGAGCAAAATTTTGCTCTGATGAAGTTTGATTGTTATCAATAAAGCAAATGAAAGCGCTCAGCAAATAACAGTTCTGGCTCAGCGTCTATTCATTGGATTTCTGTTTTTGTTTTTAACAGTTCGGAAGTTTTCAGTAGTATAAGTTTATTTCTTCCTAGTCTTATTCGGTTTTGTTTTTCCTTTTTCATATATATATATATATATATATTTTTTTTTAGCCCAAGTGAGTTACATCATTTTAACAAAGTATGCTGTTTTAACTTATTTTTGTTCCATTTACAGTTCCTTCTTTGACAGACAGCTCTCTAGCTTTCCTATCTCTTTCTTTTCTTATTTTACAGACTGCATCTCTGTTACATTAGTCCTTACATGATTTCAGCTTTATACTGCCTTCTGCCTCTCCACTTCCCATGCCCACGTGTTTCTGTTCTGTTCTGTTTACCTAGGCTGTGCCTGCAAATGGTGTGTTGCGATCAGGGCACTACCCCAGTAAACAAACTAAATAAATAAATATTGGATTGCTCAATTCCGCCTACTCTTTCTCTCTCCTTCTTCCTATCCCATCCACTGCATAACAGTCTCTTCTTCACCTTCCTGATCCTGCTCTTGGAAATACCTTTCAGTACAGTGATACAATACCAAACCAAATCTAAACTGTCCTTAAGTAACATTTAAAGTGTTATCATTTATTTCTTTTACTTATTTATTTATCTTTCGTTAACTGGGCTAGTCACATTAGGTTGGTGGCCTATTTTCAGGGAGACTCAAGGTGGTATTTATATAGACTAGGGGAAATGTAGCCAGGGAAAGGGGAGAGTTCCCCTAATTTTTTCATAAATGTCATGGGATCTTTAATAACCATCTGAGCTACCACCAGCTCAGAAAGATGAGGCCTTGGTTTAATGTCTCATCCTTTTTATTTTGCTTCTTTTTCCCTTCGGTTGACTTCATCTGTTTCAGAATCAATAAATTAATGTAAAGTATAAACAACTTTCCAAGCTAGACTAAACTTAAAGCCACTCCCAATATCTCCAGCAACCTGCTGATGAGATATGGTTAGATTTCTCCCTCGGTAGAGACTGCTAACCACTTCTGTCAATTTTTGTGGAGGCTCTAATAAAACACGGGGAAAGCAGAGTAACCCATCATTTTCACCTTGGCTAAAAACAACAAAAAGCTGGTGAGGCTGAATGTAATTATGATGCAATTTGCAGACATTACCCTCATTATTCAACTCCACTCTTACTTTGACAGATTCTCCTTAATCTCCTTTTAATTATAACATTACTATCAAAACAAGAGTCATATGACTCTCTTACCATATGGAGTATTAATAACAAGTTAATCTTTTAGAAGTTTAGCTAGTCATGATGTTCTAGTTACTGTTGAGTGTTGACTTACTTTGGAATGTATGTTTACCACTTCAACAGATGATGGCTATCAGATGCTTAGAAGTTGTAGACTTGACACTATTACTAGCGGGTGGGAGTACATTTCCTTACAAAAGTGACACTTAACACAACACTGTTTGATGCAAGGGCCGTATTGCATCCCTGTGCTCCAAACATTTTAGCTCTACATCTCTGTGGGACGTTCTATAAAAGTCTTCAGCTGTGAGGTCAATACACTCCATGCATCTACCTTGCTCTTTTTGAAGATTTGCTGATATTCATGGAGTTCTGGCCTAAAACTACTAACACTAATGTTGATATTCCTGCTTGTGTATTGTAATGCCACATGCCTGGTTTTCTGTCTCTCCTTTCTACTATGATGCCCTGTCCGCTTTTTCTCTATTTTCATTTTCTTCTTCTTTATATTTATTTCTATTAGTTACTTTCTAACTATGTTTTATCTCATGCCATTTTTTATGTCCATTCCCAGTTCCATTCTCATATTTACATCACTGTTTACACTGGTTTGTCACATGTAATTATGGCTTTATAAGTGTAGTACACAGGTTTAGCTGTGCCTAATTTCATTTGCTTAATTGTATGTGTATACCTGCATCATCTCTTAAGTACTGCTTTGTAGAGATATACTTATGATTTGTTTTGTAGCATATAGCTAGCTGTAATGTCTGAAAAGGGCCCTAGTGGCCCATCCACCCAACTGTTCTAAATGAATGGATTAATGAATTAACAAACAAACATATACACAGACAAATATAGCTATCATACTGGGTGACTGCAACCTGAACTGGGCTGCTGCAGTTCACTCATCTCTCCTTCATGCCACTCCTCAGGACCTTTCACCTCTTGTTACCTCTTGTTTCTGCCCCTATAGACTTAATCCCCTACTTGGCAAACACTTATACCTATAGCCTCATGCCTATATACAATTCTCATTATCAGACCCAGCATATATAATAATATTTTCATACAGCCAAATATCATCACTAACAGTTGAAGAGCTATTTTATGAAAGCTAAAGTTGATCCAGTCCTAATTGCTGAACCTATTATCCACCCATAATGAAGACAGTAATCAGTGTGAACTTGACTCCATGGATTTGAATTATATTCATACCCACTTAGCTGTTATTTGAACATTAATGGGGCTTACCACATTGCTTTTCCTGATACAGTACATTTCCTGTTACTGAATGAAAAGCAAAAGGCATGGTTAAAACAAAACAAAAGGACAAGATTTGATAGAAATGAAAATTTGTAATCTGGAGTTTGGTCATATTCAATGTCTAGATATGAGCCGGACATTAAGAGCGGGTAGAAAACTGTTGAAATTCACCTAATTCCATACAGGACAATACCTACCACTCAGCCAGTCAAAATAATCCATCCATCCATCCATTCACAACCCCTTTTTCCCATTTTTGCACATGGGGTTGGGGTGTCACTTCATCAGTGACAATCTACAGCCATGGTTTTACACCACTGGGTGGCCAGCCCTACCACAATACTTTCTCCACACTACACACTCACAAGCATACTTACACCTATGGCCAGTTTAGAGTGTGCAATCCACCTATTTCATGTCTTTGGAATGTGGAAGAAAACTGCAGCATCCAGAAGAAACCCACGCAAACACAGGGAGGAGATGCAGACTCCACACAGAAGGCAGCCTACATGTTCTCCCTGTGTTTGGATGGGTTTCTATTGGATCAAAATAAAGAATCTGTGATGAGGACACTAAACCTCCAAAAATAAACTTTTTCTCCGCCCTCTGCAATAGCTTTCTGCTTATCATAATTCTGAGGACTAAGTGTGACTCCAAGAAGAGAAGAAAATATGCAAAGTTCAAAACTGTGGCACCTCAGAATACTGTCTCTCTTCTCCAACATACCACGATCTCAAAAGTTACTAAGTAGTATGGGTATGGGATTCATGTGCAAGTTCTTCCTACCATGTAGAAGTGCACTATAAAAATAAATGCATATTTAAACAGAGGCATGACTAAATAACGTTTTGGTCTTGAAATTGCATTAAAATAGCATGTTATGCCCTAGAGCAAAGATGAAATTTGCAAACAGATTCATTTTACACACACACAAGCAAATGTAGAGATTCTGTACTTTAAGACTCTTTTGATAAAAGGCCAGCCTTTACTCAAATCAAATGACATAAATACTGAGGTCCAGATTCAGAAAACATGCCAAACAGTTCACCATTAGCTTTTGATGAGCTTCCTGGGCAATAAAATATTACAGTGATTCATAAAGATGGCTCAAATGGTATGACACAAATAATTAAATAGGAAGGCCAGCAAGTGCAAAGGTTTATCTCAGCATTTTCTCACAAAGCCCTGTGTGTCTCCAGTAGTAGAACTTATTTTTCTAACTATATATACTGTGAAAACAAAATCAAATAACTAGTACATTGGCTGATTCATCAAGCTACAGTCAAATGTAACTATATAGCATGCGTCACTGTTTAAAATACAAAAGAACCTGTGCCATAATAAGTGAACATGGTTTCTAAATAAATCATAATAAAGCTGATTATACATTTTCTATGTAGCACTCCTCTGTGCCAGTTTTTGCTACTCAAATGAAAGTTCAGTTATGTAAAATCTTACCATAATAGTAGATATCCTACACTTCACTGTTGCAGTACTCATCACCTAAGGGATCTCCTACCAAGAATAGCCCAATGTCCAGCCAGTATATCAAAGCCTTTAGATCCTTCCAGCATCATACATCAGCAGTATGCTTCCCTCTTCGGTTTAGGGCATAAAGGTGACATATGCACACTGGATAATCAGAAGTCAAGTGCCCCATGAGAACTAGAACAACTCCCGGAGAACGGAGAACATGCACATCCAGGAGGAAAGAGAAACAGGAAAGACAATAAGGCAAGGAGGTAAAGGCCCCTCAGCCAACAAAGTGTTGCCAAGAGAGGAAAGATAAATAAGGGAGCAGGATGGAGGGTCTGCATACTGCAACAGTGAAAACAAGGACATCTACTGTTAGGGTAAGATTTTACACAACTGTACTATGTCCTTCCATATCACTGTTGCAGTATTCATCACCTCTAGGAGAGTAACAAATCTACTACTGTAAAGGATGGGGGGAGGAAGGCACAGAGGCACCCTCTAAAAATCCATGAAGGCCAGCCCTGGCAAGTCTTTCCCTGGCTCTAGAAATAACATCGAACTTTTAATGTTTAGTACAAGTAAGAACAGAGGACCAAGAAGCAGCTTCAATGATAGATCCAGTATCTAAACACGAAGAAAGCTCCAGTACAATCTGCCTGCCCTCTTAGAATTAGCTTGAACTGAAGCAGACAGCTGTTTACCATGAGAAGAATAATAAAAGGAAATGGCCTCAGAGATCCATGAATAAGATGGCTTGCTTAGAAACTGCCAAACCTAATCTCCTGGAATGAAAAGAAACAAAAAGCTGCGCAGATTGTGGATCTCCTTATTTTTATCCAAATAATGCTTGGGCTCCCTGTGTAGATGCAAGGTGTGAAGGACCTGCACACTAGCAGATTGTGAAGAAGAAAAACAGGAAGGAAGCTGGACAGACGGATTAAGTGATAACTCATTGACCACCTTGGGCATAAAAAGAAAAAAAGATTAGTGCACATACACACCCTGTCCCTATGAAAAATCAAAAAGAGAGGAGATGCCATCAGAGCCTGAAGTTCAGACACTCTCTCTTAGCTGAAGTAGGGGCAACCAATAAGACAGCCTTCCAGGTGCAGTGCTGCAAAAAAGAAAAAAAATGAGCTGACTCAAAAAGAGTTTGAGTCAATTTTTCAAGAAAAAAATTAAGGTCCCAAGAGGGAGTAATATTTTTTCTTGGGGGCCTGATATGGACACTTTTAAGGAATTGTTTGACCTCAAAACTAGAGGCCAATGGTGGGTTCAAAGGCAGACAAACAGAGACTGCTGACAAATGAGCTTTAACAGAAGAATATGTCAAGTCAGCATGCCGCAATTTATACAAGTAAGGTAAGACCAAAGGGACCCCAACTGAGAAGACATTTTGGCGAAGCTTGAGACACCAAACAGAAAATATTTTCCACTTATCCACATAGGATTTTCTGGTAGTGGGCTTCCTGGCCTCCTGTAGTGCATATAGTAAGAAAAGAGGTGTCTCAATGGGATCAAAATCCTATCACCCAAAGTGTCAACTGAACAGTGGACACATGAAAGTGAATGAGAGACCTCTTGTCTTGTGTGGAAAGACCCATCTAGTGAGGCACCTTGTGATGATTGCCCCTGGCCAGGTGAAAGAGAAGGGTCTGGACCAAAAGGGAGTCACCACCAAGATTCTTGATGAGCCTTTTCTGATCTTGTGTAGGACCCTGGGAAGGAGAGGCAAGAAGAGGGTAAGCATACAAAACCATCCCCTTCCAAGAAAAAGATGTTGCATCCACCTCCCAGGTCAGAGGACTGGGGACTCTGGGACAGAAGCGACAAAGTTGCCTGTTCAGAGGGGAGGCAAAAAGATTCACTTGAGGAATACCCACCTGATGTACTATGTCCAGAAATACCTCTTTATGAAGCACCTGTTTGTGATGATGTGTCCTGGAGCTACTCAGGCAGTCTGCCACAAGGTAGTCATCCAAAGGAATGTAAATCACCTGAAGAGCTATCTGATGTCAGACAGCCAAATCCGAGGCCTGAAGGGCTAGTCTGCAAAGAAGATAAGACCATGTGCCCTCCTCATTTGTTAATGTGCCACATGACTGTGGAGTTGTCTGTAAAGATCTTCAAAGGGCCTGGAGACCAAAGAGAACTGAAGGCCTGAAGGGCAAGAAGGAGTGCCTTCATCTCTTTTATGTTGATGTGGTATGACCTCTCATGAAGCAGTCATAGACCCTGAACCCTCATGTTGTTGGAAGAGACTTCCCACCACAGATCTGAAGCTTCTGCAAAGAGTTCTTGAGTAGGGGTGGTGATCTGAAAAAGGCAGACCCAGACTGAAGGAGATTTGCTGAATCCACTTGTTTGCAAGATGGACAAAAGGGGATTGGAAATTCTAGAGGATGACAATGCTGGAGCCAAACTGCCTTCAGATATCACTGAAGTTTCTTCATATGAAGCTTGGCAAAGGGAAGCAAGAGAATGGTAGATGCCATGAACCCCGGGACTCAAAAAATGCCCTTGGCAGAAGGAAAGAAAGATGAATCAGACACTGAAAATAGGATGTCAGAGACAGAAGAAAGAGAAGCTTACACTGGAATGGTTTATATTCTGTACCCCAGAAAAATGTGATCTTGAGATGGAGTCAGACTTGACTTCTTGAGAATGATGCTGAAACCCAAACTGTGCAGAAGTAGTATGACAAAGTGTAAATCCTGGAGAAGCCTGGCCTGAGAGGGAGCCTGAAGAAGCAGGTCATCCAGAGAGGGGAATAGCTCGATAACTTGAAGCCTGTAAAAGGTTATGGCAGGGGCCAGACATTTGGTGAACACTGCTGGGGCTGTATAAAGAAGAAAGGGAAAACAGAGAAATGAAATTAGAAGAAACAGAGAAATGCAAAAACTTCCTGAAAAGACAGCGAGTGGGAATAGGAAGATATGCATCCTTTAGGTCTAGTGAGACCAAAAAGGCCTGTGGAAGCAATAGGGGAAGCAGATTCTGAAGTGAGAGCATCCTGAAGTTAGGAATCTGTAGAAAAGTATTCAGAAATGAAAGGTCTAGGACCGATCTTCATGATCCTTCTTTTCTGGGAACCAGAAACATTCTGGAATAAAACATTTTCCACTTTGGGAGTCTGTAAAGGGTTTAATGGTAAATCCTGCAAAACCCCCAGAAAAAAAGAGGAAGTTGGTCTGGAGAAGGTTAAGGAGTCTTGAGAAAGGGGGAAATCATTTTCATGCCATAAAATAACCTTGACTTATAATTGACATAACCCAGAAGTCTGAAGTTATATGCTCTCTGACAGGTATACATATGGAAAGCCCCAGAGATAGAGGACATCATTCAGGGTAAGGGGATAAAACATGTCAGATGGAGGCAAGTTAGTTCCAAAAAGGGGCTTTTGAGTTTTGGAAGTCTGAGTGGGCTTATCAGAGAATATATGTTTAGAAGCTCTCTTCCCCCTCAGAAGGCTGACGAGGCTGCCTATGCACAAAGACAGACCTATGATAGTTTCTCTGAAATTTGGCTGTGGGAGAAACAAAGATTTGTTTAAGATCCTGCATCACCTTATCTTTGTCTTATAGAGTCTTAAATAAGTCAGCAGCAACTGTACCAAAGAGATTTTGATTGTCTATAGGAACATCCAGCAGTTTGGCTTTAATGTCATCAGGTAAAGCCTGGAGGTGTAGCCAAGTGAACCAGAATCAGCAGCCCTAGATGACGGATCAGCTGCATCATAATTACATTTCATGGAGTGATGGGCAACCTGAGAAGTGGAACTCAACAAGTTCAAGACAGCAGTCTTACCTTCTGAATTAGAAAGGTCAGACGCCACCACCCCCAATTGAGACAAAAGGGCCAAAACATACTTGGTCACATGAGTCCAATATTTAGTGGCGCTAAAGACCAAAGTTGCAAAAGTATACACATTTTCCCCCAAACCACTCCATAGTCCAATTATCTTTATCAGAAGGAAGAAGCTTGGATGAGGGCAAAAGCTTGGATAGCTTAGCAGCAGAAAAAGAGACAGCCACAAGTTCTGAAGACGGACACTTGAATAGATACTTAAAGACCTTAGGGCACCTTATAGAAACAGTCAGACCTCTTAGGGGCTGGAGGTTGACTGTCAGGGGTCAAAGAGGCAGCTGCAAGTTTATCCAACAAGGTATCCAACACAGGGGGAACAGCAAAAGATGTAGGAGATTCCTTCTGCAAAAGCTCATAATACCCCTTTTGAATATCAGAGAGTTGTGAGCAATCCCACTTAAAATGCTCCCTCATGTGAAACAGTGTATATCCAAAAGACAATTCCACAAAAGGAGAGTCAGGACTCATGCAACCCTCTTCCATAGACCCATGTTCTAAAGACAAGGTAATCTGCAGGGAGTAAGCCAATGACTCATCCCCAGAATCCCCTTCCTCATCTGAAGAATCAGACACCCAAGTCCTTTTGGCAGGAGTAGCGTACCAAGGGGAAGCAGGAAGAGACACCCTCTGAGTAGGTCTTAAAGCCAACAGCACACTGAAAATGCCCTGGATAAAATCCTGCCATTCCTTCTTAGGATCCTTAGCAGTAGAAGAAATGTGCTTAGTTTTCTGTTTTTTCTTCAGGGGGATGTCAACTTTGACTAGCCTACGAGGAGCTGAGCTATGCCTAGACTTGATACTGGTACCTGGCACTTCTTCCTTAATCAGAATCTGGGGAATCTCCCTATGCCCTTCAGAAATAATCAGCCATGGTTTCCCCTCAGTGTCCACAGAGGACATTTGCAAAGCCTCACAGGAAATGCAAGAAGTCAGTTCCATGCTGGACTTCAATAAGGTCATGGCAAAGATAATCGGTGTTGGCACCAGATGGTCTTCAAGGTCTTCACTCACCTAGAGAGAGACATTCAATGGAGGCTGGGCAGAGCAGCAGCTTCAGACTGAGACATCTTGGTCTTATTCTTAAGAAACAGCTGTACCTCAGGGTGGGCAGATTCAGCCGTGGTACCCTGAGCTAAAAGTTGGAGACTTTCCTTCTTTTTTTTTTCTTTAACAAGAAACGTCTTTATTAAATTATCACATATGACATATGCAATCTTACATTTATATAAGTGAAAACAAACCATACTGACATAATTTCAGTTGCAAACATTATACATTGCAAACCATGTTGACACAATTGTAGATTATACATTATTTATAATCTATCCAGTCATTGTCAGTCAAACAGAACATAGCTCATTCAAATCCTGCCATCATTTAAACCTCTTTCCTCCTCTGCATATATCGTTCTCACAATTCCCATTTTTTCCTATGTAATTTGGTCCTACCATTTTCTAATGATACCAGTTCTAATTGTTTTATCTCTGTTACTTTATTTGCTACTGCTAGTAAAGTTGGTTTCGTCTTTGATTTCCATTTTCTAGTAATTGCTGTTTTGGCAGCCACCATAATTAGACTCAGCAAAGCCTTACTATGTCTAGGCAATTCTGAATCTGTATCATTGCTCAAAAAAAATAATTTCCTTAGTTACACCAATTTGCTTACCCAATATCTCTGACAGCAGTCTGCAGGGAATCTTTAAAGTCTGCCAACTCATTACACTCCCACAAAATATGTTCCCAGTTACCTCTTTCCTCCCCATCACACCTCCAACATTTGCTGCTTACCTGAGGAAAAATTATTTGGAGTCTACTTGGGGTATAAAAATACCTATGTAAACACTTCCAAGCAAATATCCTAAATTTTCTAGACATTGTTGCATATTTGGAAGACATACATATATCCCCCATTGTTTCTTTATGAATTGCTTATCCAATCTCTCTTCCCAATCCTTTCTAACCTCCTCTCATTGATTCTTATAGTTATCGTGCAATATTTTATATGCTCTACTAATTATTCCTTTTTTAACAGCAGCTTCTGTTGTAGAGTCTACTAAAACTCTACCAGTGCTGGTCTTTTGTTTAGGACCCCCTACATCTTTCTCTTTGCCTGTTCTCTGATATCAATCCTTGTTTGATAAGGAAGGCAATCGCTAACCTGCAATACAAATAAATTATTGGTGTCTTCCCATTCTGTTACCTTTGTCTCTCTAGTTATTTGCTCCAGAAACCTTGGTTCCTTTGCTAGTTTTCTCCAAGACATTCCAGGCCCCTCCTGCCTGTATCCCTAATTGCAGTAATACCTATCGGCAGAATCTTGCTTCCCCATTCCTGTGTTGGCTTAGCTCTTAGAAAACTTTCTGCTAGTTTATGAATATAATATTCTGTATGATTATTATTATTCTCCTTCAAGGTTTGCATCCAAAATCCCAGTCTCTCCTCATTTTTCAACTTCCTCCCTGTTTCATCATCATCCCTTTCCACTTTAAATTACAGTTTTATGCTTGTGCTATATATAAAAGCCTCAACAGTGTTCTTTGAAATACCACTTCAAATTGCGTAATCTCAATCTGCCTTGTTCTATTAGAAGAATCAGCTTATCTCACTTGACTCTTGCTGTCTTCCCCTCCCAGATAAAATCCTTTAGCTCTTTATTAATTGCTATCCACAACTTCTCTTCTAGTTGATAAAAATATACCTGACCTGTGTATGAGACAAAAGGGACTAAAAACATTTTAACTGCTTGTATCTTACTATCGATATCCATATAACACAGCTTCCATCTCCTCCGTTTTTCTATTATCTTTTTGTTTAGTCTCTACCCACATATCCTTAGCTGCCAGACCAGAACCATTTTTAATCCATACTCCTAAATACTTGTCACCATAAATATGGATATTGCTGAACCAGTTTGTGTGTGGGTACATAATTTACTGCTATTGCCTTAACATCATTAATTTTGAATCACAGAAAGATTTGAAAATGTCTCAAATTGTTCCACAACACTGTAATGTCCCTTTCTGTTTTTGTCAAGTATAAAATAATATCATCTGCAAATAAAGCCAGCTTTTCTTGACTACCATACCAATTATATCCTTCAATTTCTTAGTCCCTTATTTTCTTTACCAGTGGTTCTAAATATAATACAAATAACAAAGGGAGAGATGCCACCCCCTGTCTGGTTCCTCTGCTCAAGCAGAAATTACCAGAGAAACCCCACCCAGTTTAATTTTCACCTCCGACCCCTCATATATCCTCCTAAACAACCTTATAATTTTATCAGGGAATGCAAATGCTTCTATTGCCCTGCTCATAAAGTTCCATTTTACTCTGTCAAATGCATTGTCTGCATCAAGACCCACCAACAACAATGGTATTTTCTTACTTTCTGCTTCCCTCTGATCATCAGTGTTCTGTTAATATTGTCCAGTGTTTGCTTCCCCTCCACAAAACCACACTGATCCATATCTATCAATTTTGGCATCACTTCTGACATGCTTTTAGCCATTATAGACATAAGCACTTTATAATCATGGTTTAGTATTGAAATGGGCCTGTATGAAGCTGGATCTGATAGTTGTTTATCCTCTTTAGGTATTACAGCCACTACCACTTTCCTACAGGATGTTGGTACGTCTCCTTTTAAAAACACTGTTAAACAAAACTTTCCAGATCTTTATCAGTTTTTCCATCCTAGCTTCCAGACTTCCACAGGAATACCATCTATTCCTGGGGACTTTCCTGTAGATTGGTTATACATCACCATTTTTATCTCATATCCTCCTATCCTAACTGTTAGCAATTGAGCCTCATCTACCTCTAACCATGGCATATTTAGTTCTTCCACAAACATTTCCACTTGTACCTTTTCTTGCTTTCCATATTTCGCTGCTTTATACAGACTTTCATAGAATTTCTAAAATATGTTTAATACTTCTACAGGATCCCTTGTTATCTTCCTTGTTATAGGCTCCCTAAATTTGGCAACAGCCCTTTCTACTTTCTGTTACCTAAATCATTGTGCTAAAAGTTTTTGTGCTCTATGGTTATTATCCAAAAACAGCTGCTTAACAGCAATCTTTCCAAACTTATGCATATTATCCAGGTAATCCCTTATTTTCTGTTTAGCATTCTGCGTTGCTCCTCTTCTTGTCCTGTGGAATCCCCCCTAGTTTGCAATACGTTAACATTTGTCAGTCCCTCTAAATAATTCTTGTAACTTCTTAACTATATCTCCCTTTCTTTTATTTCCACCCTATTTTTAAACTCCACTTTAATTTTATCCCACTCTGTACCTATATTTTCAGAAGAAATTTCTATCATTGTTAATAGCTCTTAAATAAATTCCACAACCCATTCCTTAAATGTCTCTATTTTCAACAGATAGGTGGGAAAATGCCAGTGTCTCATTTTTATTTCATTCCACTGTGTTTTTATTTTAGTTATTATTGGCAATGATCTTAAATAGTTATTGGGTGCATATCAAGACCTTCAATTAAATGCACATGCTCCTATGAAATGTGAATTCTGTCTAGCCTAGCCCAGTTTTTGTATCTTGGGGAATAATATGTAAATTCACTCCAAACTCCTAGTGCTGAATTCACATCTTCCATGTCAAATATTTTCATAACTTTCTTCAAAAATCTACCCTCCTTTGTTAGAGACTTTACAACTAAAGCTAAATGGAAAGATAGGACAGATGGCCATAAAGTATTTTAGGAACAAAAGCCTGACAAATGGTACACTGAGTATGGTTGTGTGAAGCACCTATGCAGAACAAACACTTCTCTTTGTGATCTTTATGGGAAATCTGCCTCCCACACTGATGTTTTCTTTTCCTGGATGATATGAACCATAAGCATACAAGTATAGAAGAAAAACATGAACGCTAATGGGGCACTTATCAGACCAACATTCAACTGCGGTGTTTGGACTGGCAGCAAAGAAGTTCTGAGTATCCAGCATGTATACATAATTTTTATGTCCTGCCTTGAGCCTGTGTATTAAGCATGGGAGCATATAGCTGACATACAATGAAGCAAGAAGGTAAAGGCTTTATATACTGGCCAGACATTGGGCTGTCCTTAGCAGGAGATTCCTTAAGTGATGAATACTGCAACAGTGAAATGAGAGGACATTGTCAGAGTACTTAATTCAACTAGTTTCTGAAAGCCCTTTTTTGCATTGTACTACAAGCATCTATCATAGCAAATGTTATATGTCAAACACATTGACCAGTTAACAAATAAGCACCTTTACACTCAACACATTTTTTTTTTGCTTGTAGTGTTTTTCTGCTCCCCCACTAGAATGTCTGCACATGGAATGGTAACAAGGGATATCTGCTCACTACAGCTTTAACTTTCTTAGATTTCCCAGCAAGGATAATCATTTCGTAGCTGAGTATTTTGACTGACCTTGTTCACAATTTTCAATTACAACCAAGAGCTTTAGGACAAGGAAAAGGGTTGTATGTGGACAGGTATTACAGTGGAGCAAATGAGAGCATTCAGAAATCCCCAACATGGTGCAGGGAAGAAAATAAAAACCACAAAAACCACAGAAACAGTAGTAACCGGACAACAGAAACATACCCCTGAACATAGCAATGTTACACACAGATACTAATGAGTGTGATACCCTAAAAAGGATGAACACTGATTCAAAAAGTTGAGATAGTATTCCTGGGCACTAAATGCTGAATATAAAATTGGGAGATCAGTATCTTAATTTTGAACAAAACAATTGACACAAATTCTTGAGGAGGGGAGGAATACCCTGGACAACAAAGATTGAGCATGAACTCAGAAAATGACAGGGGGAGACCCTGAATAGCATATACTGACCATAAAGGCAGGAGGTGAAGTATCCCTGGGAAACAAACATTAAAAATGTATTCAGGGTATATGGAGAGTGCATATCCTACATTTGGTTATGGTGTGCTTTTCTGATAGTTTTTTTTTTTGCTGCATTTAATTTAACATTAACAAAGTCTCATAGAGGTGGATTATTAGCAGTAATTTCACTATTTATGAGAGAGCATCATACTCTTTTATTAGAGTTTTTTTCACTTTCTGTACTGCTGTGAGATGTTAGAGTTGGTATATATAAGACTGAGTGTGGGGGGACTTACTCTCCAAACAAGGGGATACAAAGAATTGTGACTCAACACAGGTAAAGCATGGGATGGCAAACATGAACAATAGGCAATGAACATAAATTCAGGACAGAGTTGCTGTACACAGCTTTGGACATAACATTCTAAATGCTCATTTTACGGGTTACAAAAACATGAAGCAGAAAGGATTGTTATGCAATTTTATCTGAAAAGGAGATTTAATGGTTATTGCGCATAATTTCATGTTTTCTGTCCAATATAAGGTTTGGAGATTTTAGTAAGCCAGTTCAGTACAATAGATCACAAAGTGAAATTCTATATAAAATGTCCTGCAACTCTAGAATATACTTGCAAAAAAATATTTTTATCTATTGAATTTATTCTTATCTATTGAATTTCTATAGATAACATCAGGCCAGAGTCTGTTTTTTTTTTCTGTTTACACTAACTTGTAAAAACACAAACTGTTTTTCTTCCTTAAAATAAAATAAGCTAAGAAAGCTCTGTATCTCTGTGTAAAGACATCAGAGCTAATGTTAGTGAAAGTAACAAGGAAATAGATTTAGTTTTGTCATTCAAAGAAAACTCACAGATGTAAATCAGCAACAGCTTTAACTGGAGTTCTACCATCAATCATATCCTAAAGGTAGCTTTTAATATTACTGTGAAACTTGGGCTCTGATAATATGATTATTCAGCATGAAAGATGTTCCAGAATAGGAGAAAGAGAATGAAATTATTTAACATAGAAATAATATGGCAGGAATTTTGTCACAGTATGCATCATACAAATGAGAAAATGAGTATCTGGCCTAATGGTTAAGGTGTTTGCTTTGCAAGCACAAGGTGCAGGGTTTGAGTCTCACAAGGGATAATTCGCTAGGCATAAAATGGCTTGCAAGGGCAGTTAGCTTAGTACTAATCTATGAACCTATGAACTTCTGTGAGATATAAACTGAAGGAATATCCTATTTTTTGTTACTGAGTACTCCCAGGATGTTAGTAAAATACTGATACTGCAGAAAAACATATGATAGTATACTGAACAATTAAGTACTGAACAGTTACTTAACAGCAGTGCTGAGATTTCCACAAAAGATGAAAAATATGTTTAGGAGAAACAAATAAGCAGTGAGCGATATGTGTTCCCTCACCCTCCACCACCATAATCTGCGTGCAGCAGTCTGTGTCACTGTACCCCTCATAACTAAAAATAGTAACAGCAAGATCAACATACCCCTGAGTATGAAATGCTAATGTTTGCTTCTTAATCAGGAGCTTGCACTTCTTATTGAACCCAGCTTTTGCATAAAATTGCTATAGAACCATCATATGGGGATATCTCATTCAAGAACCTGTTACACCTCCTTCAAAGACAATGGCATAGTTTAAATGAAGGGTTAAGAAAAAAAGACAGGTCTTTGGTTTCATTTTTAGGATACTCAAAAGTACAAATAATTAGACTGAATATGTATGTAATGAAGAAGAAAAAGGTAGTGATCTCAAAGAAAGGAAAAACAAATAACTGCTGTAACTGTGACACACAGCTACATTCATAAAACTGACTCATCTGTTCATCAACCATGTGGTGTGCTGCAAGAGTTACAGGACCAGATTCCCAAGCATTTACATTATTCCTGACTTTGCAAAAGGTGATCTGTGAGTTTTCAGGTTACATAGGCTAATGAGGATTTCTAAACTCAGTTCTTAAACAGGAATCAGGTTTGTAACATGATGGAATTTAAAATATTCCTTTTCTCTTTGAATGCCAATGGAAAAGTTCTAAGTAATGGTGTAATCCGCTGTAGTCAGTGTGTAAATTCTACAGATAAACAGCTCCATCTGCCTGTGGGATTAGGCAAAGTACAATTTACAAGTTTGTATTAACAATTCCCATGTACAGGTGAAGCTACACTGCAAGACAGAGGATGCTGGGAGGGGAGCTCGACCGTTGACTACGAGCAGTACAATCATTGTTTTTCAGCATTTACCCCTCTGAATTCTAGAGATCATAGTGATTTTGGGCTGTACTATATTAATGCAGCACCCCCAGCACACACAACCCCCATGTCAGATGTGATCATGCCTGGCAAACAAATTGTTAAACAGTCATGCATGCAATCTCACTTCTGACCTACAGGTGGAACTGTGGGAGTGGCTGAAGTTAGAATACTTCAGTGATTACATCTTGAATTCAGTGGCATTTGTGTCACACCACTAGGTAATGAGATTCATTATTACACCATGCTGCTGAATCATATTACCTCTCACTCACAGCATACAGATCATTGTATTGTGGCATTAAGATAGTGTTGTATTTAGGTCAGTGAACTCTGCTCCAGCAGTATGACACTTCTGATGAAAAGAGCTGGAAGTCCACTATCAGAGTAACTTTGCAGTGTGGCCAATGCTCTCTTTCAGATTCTAGGACTTAATTGTGCTGTATGTCATACAGCAAGAATTGTTTGCTTTGTTACCTACACAAGGGATCGTTAATCCATGCAAAACACTCTGTAACTTTAGTCAGAAGATCTTGCAACGTGTAAGACTATCAATTAACTTGATACGAGTAGAGTCACCTGTTTAGTGCAACCTTTTCTTTTATTCATGTGCTTGCAGAACAGAGAATCCTAACAGACTAATTTGACAAAAGCAGCAGAACTAGAAGTATACTTTACCAAAGTGCATACTATAGTTTTTGCACGTGGTGGGACAGAAGTAGATCCATGTACTTATAGGTTCATAGGTTCATACTAGGCTATCTGCCCTAGGGCATTTATAAGCCTAGCCAGAATGTGTTTGGCTTTCGCCACCCATTTTAAATTTATTTTGCTATGCCCTTTTTCAAGGTTAGTATACTGTGCCTCTGTCTAACAGTGACACAGAAGTGATACCCGGGGTAAACCTACGATCTCCCATCCACTCATCAAGATTCCTCTTGAAGAGAGTCAATGAGGGACTCTGCCTAACCTGGACTGGGATTTTATTCCAGAGTGAAGGGAGCCTCTGGGTTATGAATCTGTCCCTCCAGCATGTCCTATTTATTTCAGTGCTGAGGTTCAAGTCTCTCGAGCGCGTAGCTCTATGGGATTTGGATTTTCTGATGTGCAGCATGTCCATTAATTCCGGGTTGGACATGGCTTTATACGTCAGGCACAGATCGCCTCTGAACAGGCGGTATGCCACTGAGTAGAGCTGGAGTTTCTTTAACCGGGCAGCATATGGCATCTGTTTGAGCCCTTTGATCCTCTTGGTGAGGTACTTTTGGGGTCTTTCCAGTTGCTGCAGGTGTCTGGTAAGGTACATCCCAAAAGGGGCATTGTACTCAATTATGGGCCTGATGAGGGATGAGTAAAGAGGCACAATGACGTCCCCTGATCTAGATGTGAATCCCTTCATGATTAGGTGGGCTATATAAAATGTTTTTCTAACCACTTTGGCCACGTGGTTGTCAAATGAGAGATTGCTATCAACTTGGGTCCCCAGGTCCCTAATTACTTCTTCTGTACTTAATGGATTACCACCTATGTGGTAATTTGTGGGCACTTTGTTTTGCCAAAGGGATGACTATACACTTTTTGGCATTTAGCTTGAGGCCATGGCTCTGGCACCAGTTGTCTGTTTCTATGAGGCCCTTTTGGAGGATGCTTGTGTCAGCTGGAGAGTCGATTATGGCGCCCAGTTTGCAGTCATCTGCGAACTTGGTCAGCCACAGTCCTTCCGTGTTGGCCTGTACCTCCGAGAAATATATACCGAACAAGAGAGGTCCCAGGACTGAGCCTTGTGGGACACCACTTGTAACTGGTTTGGAGTCTGACATGGCTCCAGCAATTCTAACCATGTGGGTACTGTCCTTGAGCCAATTTGCAATCCATCTAGTGACATAGGGGTTTATATTTAAGCTGGTGACTTTCTTCTTAATGTTCAGTGTGTCTCACCTTTGTTGCTTGACTCCATGGAAATATACTGTTCCACTGGATGAAGTTGACCTTAACTAGTCAGGCAAGTTTCTCTTTCATTTATTCCAGCTTCTCTAATTTAAAACAAACTAGTCAACAACTATCATCACCTTCAGGAATCCCAGTGGTCAAACAGCCTTAGTACTTTCTTCTAATCATTTTGTCATTGGCTAGATGATTGTTTTTCCAGAAACAATGAGGTCACTAATGCAGTCTACAAATGTATTTCTTGTTCCAGGAATATCAAGTGCTGACTGGTAGCATGTGTACTATAAATGTAATATTCAGGTGTGAGTAGTTCAAGGGACCCATAATTTATTTGCTTATTTATTAACCCAGTTATACAGGTCCTTCTCAGACCCTCTACAGACAAGACCCAGGCCACAAAGGGATGGGGTAAAACAACATATATATGCGTAGAGAATTTAAGTGTAGTGCCAATACAGCAGCACATTTTTGGAGGTGAAAGGAACAAAAATCCCATCTGGAAAAGAACAATCAGATGGGTCTGTATCACTCTGGCAAAGGTTCATTACCATGAGCCTTCGTTCATCAAACCAAATATAGCGAACGTTCACTTAAAAAAATTACCTACCCAGGGAAATGAACAAGTTGGCCATCATCAGATATTTGCCCTTTTCCCCACTTTACTGCAATCGGAGAGTTGGCATATATAGTTAGGGGTGTGTGGGGGGCACAGCCCCCACCTGGGTGAGTTTGAAATACTGTACTTTGTGTGACGTTTGGAATGCTGTGCAACTCATTCCTTTCCCTGGGTAAGTAATTCATTGTAGCGAATATTTGCTTAAGTGAACGTTCACTGTATTTGGTTCGATGAACGTAGGTTTGCAGTAATGAACCTTCGACAAAGTGATATAGACCCCAATCAGACACAGGGGAGAAAATGCAAAACTCCACACAGACAATAAACAGAAGTCAGGACTTCAACCTTGAAAATATTCATGCTCTATCTTCCCAAAAGAGAATTTTTTTTGCAAACTTTGGCATTAAAACTTATGGCTTTGATTATGCTGAAATCTTGAGGGCCTATATACTCCATTTAATTTAAATTTATTCATGTATTAATTTATTTTTCTTCTATTTATACATCTGGTATCTGAGCAGGTATGTTGGCCACAATTTGCTTTTCAGTCATGAATTGGCGCATGGGCAATATAAAATTAAGGTCAGTTACAAATAGAGTGATTATCACTTTCACAATCGCAGTCATAGATAGTCACAAATACAAATAGTGATTGCATTTATTTTCAAAGAATATCATCTTTGTAGAAGACAGCTGCAACAGCACAATGTAATACAATTACATCAGACAGTTGCTAAATATTACAGGCTTCGTCAAGATATAGCAAGAATTTAGTCCAGTCCATAGCATTGGAACCTGTTTCCAGCCTGCAACCTGTTATTGTGCTTTTTAGGTTTTCCACCAACTCATACAAGGCAAATACCTATTTCAATTGATAGTCCCCCTTGGACAAGAGTTAAACTACTGAATGTGATATTGTTTTTATATTAATGTATACAGACTGACTCACTGTGTTTGCCAGTCCTACACTAGGCAGAGTAATTTTATCTTTAGAAGGAAGGGCACAGGACAGTAACTAGACCCAAGGCACCCACAATGTAGCACATTCTCCCCTCTCCAGGACAGCAAATATTAAACACTTGTAACCCTTAACTGTATGTCTGCATACAAGGCAGGCAAAACAAACTGATATTATCTGACATAACAAGAGGGCACTCACTATTACATTAAATTCTACCAACTTCTCTTAACTACACACAGAGGAGGTGCACTCCACACTTCTCTATGTATATGACAAGTATGACTGATTTCAGTTAACACCATACTCTCACCTCTTTCCAAAGTTTTGCATCCAGATCATTAAACAATTCCTCAAAGCAAACCTTTATCACTCACCCAGACTGGATTTCTCCCAAGTCATAATATGGCCACTGCCTTACTATTCTTCCTTAATACCATCCTCAATGGAAAAATGAAAACAGATATATTTCTGCTATCTTCCTTTATCTCTGTAAGGCACTGATACTGAATACCACACTAAATCATTGCAAACTATTTGCCTCTCTGGGTTTCTCACATGCCATGCTTAACTCATTCTCAAGCTACTTAGCAAATAACACACAATCAGTAAAATGACACAAAGCTATTTCCTCTTGCCTCCCAGTGACCACAGGAGTCCTTCAAGGCTCTAACCTGGGTCCTCAATTCTTCAACCTCTATAAATAATCTATACACTGCCTTCTCCCATGTAACTATCATCCAATATGCTGACGATGCTACTCTTATCTGTACCATTTCCACTTTATCTGCTCAACAGTCTATCAGCCAACAATCTTTCACTTCTACAGAGACCTGGCTCACCCAGTCTCTGCTTTTCCTACATTCAGAAAAACTAAACTAAACTATTGCTCTTCACTCCTAATTCTAACAGTAATAACAAAACTATCTTCTTGATTTTCTCTTCTCAAAACACTCAAATAGAAATAGAGTCTCAAGACAAAACACCTAGGTGTTGTTATAAATGATCAGATTAAATCTGGCAGACACACACACACACACACACACACACACACACACACACACACACACAAAAGGAGCATACAAAAACTCACTATAAGCAAGGCATACTCTATAGAGCCTCCAAATTCCTCCCAGACCACTCCCAACAGTTTACATTTACTACCTACCTCTTATCCACACCCTATTATATGCCTCACCAATCGTCACAAATATTATCTTTACCGAATAATTCTTGCAACCTGCAAAATACGGCTCACCATTTCTTTGCTCTAAAAAAAATTACATTGGCTAGAACTCCCTAACTACTTAACTCTGTTACAACTAAAAATTGCTCTCACCATACTCTGTTTCCTAGATAATTGTCTGTCTCTAACTACCCTACCAAAGTAGTTCATTCCTTCGGTCTAGGGACATGCACCTTACCACTGTCAGCAAATCGAACAATACTTTTGGAGACTCTCTCTATATTCCACCTACATAGCAAAGATCTGGAATTCCCTACCAACCAACATTAGAGAGACAACTCCCACTTGTACCTTCAAAACTATACTAAAGGAATATGTCTTTAATTCTTGGCTTAACCCCTGCACACTTGGATAAATTAAACCCGTACTCATATTCTGTAATTCAAGTAATCTCCATGGTATCCCCGAAGTCTCAAAACAACCCACTAAAGTGTAGTGGGTCTAAAAATAAAACAGTGTAAGAAACTTCTCTGTGTGGAAGATTTTCAGTCCATATATTTCTAGTTAATCACTGTATATCAATCAGATCAGACAATAGTAGTAGAAGTAGTGAACGTAAACTCGTCAAGTCAAAAAGTAATAATAGAAAATATATAATTCTACAGCATTTCTAAGTATTCGAAAGTAATCCAAGCAAGGCAGGCCGTCTGTTTCCAGTCGAAAATCCTTTATTAAGTACACAGACAAGCGATCCAAGTAAAACAAAAATAAAGTAATAATTTCCTGACAAGCTTTCTAAATATATATATACTTTTTATCAGGCATGGGAGTGGTTTATTGTGCTGTAAAACAAAGTGTTATTGGTACACATGTTAAATTCACATCCCTTCCCCCATCAGTGTGACATTCGAGCTGGTCCTGCCCTACCTAGTAGCTGTCATAATAATATATAGCCCTAATGTACTTTAATGGTATATCTTATTTAACCAGATTATTAAGTCTGTGATTTTATCCAAGGCAATACTACATGGCTGGAAATATATCAACCTTAGTTCATTTTGTGATCAAAAATTATATATAAATATATACATATACATTTTGCATGTAAAAATCATTTTATATTTTCATAACCTATTGTTAACAAAGATCGCTTTCGTCCTTCTAGACTTCTTCAGGTCTGTGTACAAGAACCCTAAAAACCTATATAATTGTACAATTAGTTAGTATTGTTATTACCATCATTTTGAATAAAGTGGAAAAAAGAGAACCAGAAAAAAAAAATATATATATATATATATATGTATGATGATGGAAACAAAATATACACTTAAATTTCAAATGATTTAAAATGGTATTTAAATCCAATTTGTAGAAAAAAATAATAAAATAAAATACAATTAGTCATGTAAACAATGTGGCAATTTTCTAAGTTCCAGTGCACTTTTAATTGAACAGTAGTAGTTCTGGAGAAACATGAACTCATGTGGCAATTAAAGCTGAACTCTTTTAGAAAGCCTGGACTAAACTACTACTATAGGCACTCATGCAGTTTTTTGATGTAGGCTTGGATATTAGTGCTTGATTCAACTGAAGGGATGGTGGCTGTGAAGCTGCTTATACCTGCTCTAAGGAGGTTGTAGTCAGCTTTGGAAAAGTTTTTTTGTTCAACCAGGGGCAAGGGAGGGGTCAGTGGAGATGGAGACTTTGAAAGTGATTGCTTTATGGTTGGATCTTATCAAGGAGGATGACACTGTATGGGGTGCTACAGTGGCTATTCATGTTGGTTAGTAACAGGTCCAGGATATTTTCACCTCTTGTGAGGGTGTCAACCAGCTGATCCAATGCACTGGCATTGATGAAATTGAGGAATCTCTGGACATTCATGTTTGAGCTAGAATAGGTCTTCCACTCTATGGTTGGGTAGTTAAAGTCGCCCAGGATCAGGGTAGAGGGTTGAATCTTGATGGATTCAAGTAAGTCCACAAAGGTGGAGTGGGCCTCCTGAGTCATGGTTGGGGATCTGTAGCTAGCTATAATTTGAATAGATGTTTTGTAAATACTTAACCTCACCTGGAGTGTCTCCTGTGTATCATACTGTTTGACTAGCCTGGAAGTGTGTATATCTTTGATAAATACTGAAACTCCACCTTCTTTGGCTTTGTAGCCCTCAGTTTGGGGTCTGAAAGTATGGTAGGACAAGTAACCTGGTAAGGGTGGGGTGCTCTTCACAGCTTTGAACCAGGTTTCAGTGATTGCACAAACGCCAGCATCTTCAAGGATGAGGAATGCTTGCAATGAATGCAGTTTTATGTTAAGACTCCTAGCAGCATGACTTTTAAATTGCGTTTAGAAGAATATTTCACATAATTTTGTCCTCATGACTTTGCCTAAAAATCACACTATGGGAGAGGCAAAATCCTTTGCCAGAAGCTTGAAGCTCAGGGGAGGAAGATGAAGGCCATCTCTGGCAAAGCATCGTGGTTCATCAATCATGTCCTCCCAGACTGTCAGGTACTGGACCCCCTTGGAATGACACCAGAAACTAAGCCAATTGTTAACATCAATCATTTCCTGTTTGTACTGACACATCATTCTGGGTGATGGTAGGATGCTCCTTAAGGCTAGAGACATACCTGCCTGGGACACATACTCAGTAAGCTCAATCATGTCTCTCTTCATATAGTCCAGAGAGGTATGTCTCAAGTCATACACACCAACATGGACAATGACAGAGTCATAACAGTACCTGTTATTGAGAGACTTGAGTGCATGAGTGATATGGTGGATTCTAGCACCTGACAAGCAACTTGCTTTGACTTTCCCCTTGTCTAGTCTGGTGAGGGGTACATCTGTGTGTCTCACGATAGAATCTCCTATGACTAGTATGTTGGGTTTGTGGCTGGGCCTTAGAGGCTGTGAGACACAGGCATGTGTACTATGTGTGGTGCTTGGTTCGGCGAGTTGTAATGTGTGTGTATGCTTTTGCCTTGGAGGTCTGTTTTGTTTATGTGTGTTTTTGTTGAGAACCTCCACATATGTAGGAATGTACTGTACAGGTGTGGGTAGTGTTAGAGATGTGGTGCTTGTGCAGACAGCCTTCTCAGTGCCAGATGTACTGGCTTGTGATTGAGACAGCAAGGATTCTAGGTTCTTAATTTAATTGCATCTCTCACATATTCTGTTCCTAGGTGGTAGAAGAAGAGGGTTGTCCGTGTTCATGAGGCAGTTGCTACACTGTCTCACGATGCCCATATCAACATGACTAGCAGGAGAAACCACAGGAAATTATCAGTCCATGGTTGTCAGAATCTGTGGAATGGAGGTAAAGGATGGTAGAGTGGGTACTATCAGAATACAGTACCTATAGGTGTGAGGAAACAGTTACACAGGAGTGCTGGTAAGGGAAAAAATGTAACTGAGATACCTCACAATTGTTTAATGCAGCACAGCGGCAGTGCACAACAAGCAAACAAGTGCAACACCCTGTAAACACAGGGTATAAATACCAGAAAAGATAGAATAATCTAGAAGCTTGAATTACTAGCCAGTCCTGCTAGCCCCTGCTCTTGCAACCAATCACTCATGCTAGAGAAGGTCAGGCAACCCTGTTACTCTCACTAACAGGGAAGACAAGACACTACCAGCAGAAGACAGCTGCCAGAAGCACAGAAAACTCAACAAGCAAAACAACCAGGCCTGGATAACAGCAGGCCTCTATCCAGACTATGCTACCTGGCTAGAACAAAGACACCTCGCAGAGAAAAGCACAGATAGAGCACTCACAAACAGAAAATACAACTCTCAGTGTGAAAAAGCAGTTTACAGTTATGTAATTCAATAAAAATACAATTATAGTAATGTAACTCTATCTAACAATGAAAATACAGTTAAACAGTATAAAACAGTACAAAATGCAGTGAAACAGTAAAAAAAAGCTTTATGATAGTGCAAACTGTAGTGCATTAGCTATATAGTACAACTATACATGTTAAGAAGTGCAATTCAATTAAATAAATGTAAGAAGAAATGTATTCTGCTCTTGGAGCCTCAGGGAATTTCTGCTTTGTCACAGTGATGAATCACCAGTCCTCACCTTGGTAAAAACAAGCACAGCCCCCTGCAGACACAGGTTTTAAATAACAGAAAATATGGAAGACTCTAGATGCTCAAGTTACTACCCAATCCTGCTAGACCCTGCTCTTTCAACCAATCACTTGTGCTAGAGAAGGTCAGCCAACCCTGTTACTCTCACTAACAGCGAAGACAAGACACTACCAGCAGAAGATGGCTGCCTGAAACACAGGAAACTCAACAAGCAAAACAACCAAGCCTGGATAACAGCAGGCCTCTGTACAGACTATGCCACCTGACTAGGACACAGAAACCTCATAAAAATGCAGAGAAAAGCACAGATAGAGCGCTCACAAACACAAATACAACTCAGTACGAAAAAGCAGGTTACAGTTAAGTAATTCAATAAAAATCCAATTACAGTAATGAAACACTAGCAATGAAAATACATTTGAAACAGTATAAAACAGTACAAAAATGCAGTGAAATAGTAAAAAAAGCTTTAGGACGGTGCAAACTGTGGTACATTAGCTGTATAGCACAACTATAAGTGTTAAGAAGTGCAACTCAATTAAATAAATGTAAGAAAAAATGTATTCTGCTCTTGGAGCCTCAGAGAATTTCTGCTTTGTCACAGTGATGAATCATCAGTCCTCAGCTTGGTAAAAACAAGCACAGCCCCCTGCAGACACAGGGTTTAAATAACAGAAAATATGGAAGACTCTAGATGCTCAAGTTACCACCCATTCCAGCTAGACCCTGCTCTTTCAACCAATCACTCATGCTAGAGAAGGTCAGGCAACCCTGTTACTCTCACTAACAGCAAAGACAAGACACTACCAGCAGAAGATGGCTGCCTGAAACACAGAAACTCAACAAGCAAAACAACCAGGCCTGGATAGCAGCAGGCCTCTATCCAGACTATGCTACCTGACTAGGACTCCAAAACCTCACAAAAAATGCACAGAAAAGCACAGATAGAGCACACACAAACAGAAAATACAACTCTCAGTATGAAAAAGCAGTTTACAGTTAAGTCATTCAATAAAAATCCAATTACAGTAATGAAACACTATCTAGCAATGAAAATACAGTTAAAACAGTATAAAGCAGTATAAAAATGCAGTGAAACAGTAAAAAAGCTTTATAACAGTGCAAAATGTAGTAGATTAGATGTATAGCACAACTATAAGCATTAAGAACTGTGATTCAATGAAAGAAATGTAATAAAAACGTATTCTGCTCTTGCAGCCTCAGGGAATTTCTGCTTTGTCAAACTGATGAATCACCACTCGTCAGCCTGGTAAAAACAGATCTAAACACAGATTTACTTTTTTCCTGCAAAAGAAAAACTCTTTGAACTGAGGTGTCCAGCTGATAGCCCAGAAAAATGATCCTGTGAGAAGGAATAGGAAAAGGCTTTTGGATGATCTCTTGGAATCCCAGGCAGTGTAGGGGATCCCTTACCCAAGTGAGGGATTCCTAACTCTTTGAAAAAGACTCTGCAAAAATAAGCAAGCCATTTAAATAAGAAAAAATGTGAATACCTTGCAATCTGTCTTAGGCTATCACGGGAGCTAGACACTTTATGAACAACACTGAAGTAGTAGATAGCCCAAACGGTAAGGCAGGTAACTGACAATGTGATCCAGATGCATAAAATCTTAAGAAACACATGAAATCCAGATCTATAGGAATGTGATAATATGCATCTTTTAAATCTAAGTTCACTTCAAAATTCAAATGGGATATAATGGGTAATAAGTAGTGAAGTGACAGCATTTTGAACATCTACACCATTACATGTTGGTTCAGAAAGGAAAGGTCCAGAACTGGTCTCCAAGAGGTTTCTTTCTTTGGAACCAGAAACATCCTTGAATAAAATCCTTATCATAATGGAGGAGGAGTGACAGTTTCTATCTACTGTTATTGAGCCAGCATATGCTAAATAACAGTAGAGAAAAGAAGAGTTTGATCTTGTTTATGAGAAGGAATTCCCTGAAAAGGAGGGAGAGCCTCCCACTACCATCTGTAGCTTTGATGGATTACTCTTCGAACCCATCTGTCTTAAACAATCAATTGCCAAAGAGAGTAAGAGAGGTTAATTATTTCAGGAAGAACTAAAGGACTGCCATGGTGGAAGTCTATAATATAATCATTCAGACTTTTTAAGCTGTCCTTTGTTTTACCAACATGTCTGGCACTGCTTTTAAATGTCTGCTTATCAGCAGATTGTTGGGACTGATTAATTTGCTTTTTATTCAAATTAGATGTGGGGAGCATAGAATCCCATGGCAAACTTGGAGAAGGAGTGCTGAAAAATCTGAGAGATTCCTTCAATCGGCTTTCCCCTCTCATCACACTTTCTAATAATCTCTTCAGCAGAAGGTCCTAAAAACTAGTTCTCTAGCCAAAGAAGAATTGAAAATTTCATTTTTGACATATTCTGGAAGGTTCTGTGAACACAGTCGGGCAAACCTCCTCATAATAGTTCCAGTGGCATCAGCCATGGAAAAGGCATCAATAGAAACATATGCACATTTTAAACAAGGGGAAGTGACTTAAGAAGCAATAGAAGTCAAATTATACATAGCAGATTTTTCCTTACAAGAGGTAGCCAATGCCAAAATGTTTGTCATATTCTCACAAGTGGCCAGGATAAACCTCAATATATGAGCAAGCTGAGAATTCTAAAACAACAGTTACAAAAGCATACACTGAGGCAAAATATCAGCTTGCTGTGGTGGCAAAAGTTGCTTAACAATCTTTTTCTGTTTGTGGCTGGAAGAAGGTATAACTGAGGAACTAGTCAGTTGTTACATGTTTACGCTATAAAAGGTGCCTGATTCCCAGGGAAGCTAAACAACAATAGTTGGTAAACAGATAAATTGTAAAAGTGTAATTTTTTTCCCAAAAAACATGGTAAAAAGCACTTTAAACACTTACCGCAGACCCAAAAAGAAAAGAATGCCATTTTATTCTACAGGAACAGTAGTTTCATATATATTTTTAAAAAGTAATGCGGCAGTTTAAATGTAAATAAAATTCACATGACAGTCACTATAAACACCTTTTTTGTAGCTAAAACATATATATTTTACAGAAAAAGTATTAAAAATTGTATACTCAGGTTGCCTTCAGTAAAAGAAACCTGCCTTTGATAGTACAGGAAAATGAAACAGTGTTCATTGTTGACTATCCAAAAAAATGGAAGGGTTGTTATTTATGTAGACTGCACTGATTAACCATGTAATATAAGAAATGCAGTCAGTGCTGAAGGCCATAAACACTTAAAATGAGGTGGTAGTTAAGGAAAGTTCCTCTCTGTAGTACCAGTAACTTGGGTTTGATTAGTGACAGTGATCTAGGGGCTCTGGGGGATCATGGCTGAGCAGCCCATGACAGACATTACTTTTGTCAAGTAAAATGAGGATCTGTCAGTTGTTTGATGTTGGTGGTGGTATTAAGGGAGAGATACATATATCTGTGTTATGCTAGACCAATGGAAGCACATTGTCCTTCTGGCAGTTCATGTTACATGACAACTGTCTGTGTAACAGCCCACATTACATGGACACTGTCCATGTAACAGCCACATTAAATGCACACCATCTGCCTAACAGCCACGTTACATGCTCACAGTCCACATAGTCCGCATTACATGCACTGTATATTACCTGTCTACCTGGAAGACTGCGACAAGCCACTGGCCTGCTTTTCCTCCAGCAAAAGTGTTGATATCCTGTAAATGAATGAACCCAATATAGATGGAGATATAAGTTGGTACAGCAAGGAAGTTTAATCAGGTAGGACAGAGCAGAATAAGAATAGGAAGCCCCAGTACTCTTAGTGCAAAACATATTACATAAAAAATATAAATATAAAGAAGTGATATTGCACAACTATGCATAACCTAATTTATGTTGGCAAATAAACTACTAGACTGAGATGCTTCCAAACATTTTTTATCCTATAAATCATACCTCTTTAAGGTGACAGAAACTTAGAGCTAATGACTGGAAAAATACAGGGAAAGGAGCAGCTCCTGATTCAGATACATCTGTGCATTATGACTGGAGTAGCACTATGACCCTGTGCATTTTGTAGTCAGTTGTGTATAAAGCATCTGTAAATGAGCTACACAACTTGGATGATAGCTTTGGCAGCTATACTACTTGTCAAACGTGTGTACAGACTCTGTGCTGCATAAAGTTACAAAGGTATACTGGCAGGAAAGATGCTGTTGCACTTTTGCACATGCAGAGTTAGTGAATCCAACAACATTACAGAGGTAATGTGCTATACTAAGCAACCTGTAAAACACATCTAGGTGAACACACTATGCAGAAAGACTATCATTTTGTCAAAATGTCACCCGTTAAGTGCTGTTACTGCTGTTATAGTCCATAATCTACATAAACATTCTGGGATGCAAGGGTGGCTGTACTGGTATCAATACAGCCTGATAACAAGGCAGTACTACTTACTATTGAGTCACCATTAAACCCTATGGAGTAAAAGGAATAGGTCGATAGCACTAGTACACAGTCAATTCCTGCATGCTTTATCATAACCCCAGTGAAACAGCTACATTCTTCGTATTTTAGTTGATATTATGCATACTATTTGGAAAATGCCATTGTAAAACCTTTCCCTTAGAAACCTAGTCCCTCCGAACCTTCAGACTTTCAGCCCAACTCTATTCTCCCTACCCTAGAAAAGATAATGGAAAACTGACTTTTACTGGCAACTCACTCAGTACCACAGTCTGTCTCAAAAGCAGCATAGCTTTTGGCCTGGTCGCAGCACATCCACAGCTGTCTGGACATTCTAACAACATCCTTCTTGGAATGGACAAAGATCTAATTACTGGAGCCATTTTAATTACTTCAGTAGTCTTTTGATTTTGTCAATCATTCAGTTCTCCTAGACCATCTAACTGCAATAGGCATAAGTGATGACACATTTCCATGGTTTAAAAAATACCTCTCTAACCATTATTTCTCAGTAAGTCTCAACTCATCAACCTCTCCATCTGCCCCTCTACAGAAAGGTATCCCCCACAGATCTATTCTGGCACCACCCCTCCTTTCCAGCTACATTAACAAATTTCCTTTTGACTTACCTCATGTTCCTCTCCTGCTTTATGCTGATGATGTGGTCCTATTCCACTCCAACCACTCTATCTCTTCTCACAAACTTGAACTTCAAGCGGATTTTCCTGCTCTTATTCAATGGATCACTGATAAACAATTACTGCTAATTTAGTACAAAAAAACAATCCTTTTTGATACCAGACAAATGCTAACTTCTGTCTCCAGATCTCTAAAACTCACTGACCATCTGAAAAACACTATTGAAAATGTCACTTTATTCAAATACCTTGGGATTTGGTGGAATCCCTGCCTACATTTTCATCTCCATCTGGAGTACACATACAAAAAAATCAGCTCTCCTTTTCTGGCTATTAGGACTTCCCTTTTTCTATCCTGATCCTGCAGGAATGATACAGGTAAAGGTATCTTACTGGCTCAGCTAAATATTGTCTCCCTCTAACTGCTGCAGCTTCTAAAACAAATGCATCCACCATTCAAACCTTGTCAAACGTCATATGCAGATTCATCACATTGAAAAAGCTAACTGGCTACCTGTGAAACAACATGAGAACTTTCTACTTCCATCTCAGCTACTTAAACTGATCAAGAATGAGACATTTTCTCCATTACATATGCACCCTCATGCAAGCTTAGAAATCTTAACCCCTCAGGTCTTCTCCTTCAAACTCCCTGAAACTAGGCTTCAGTGCACAGACCATGCATTTTCAGTCCTTGGACCCAAACTCTGGGAACCTCTCCCTTCTTTTCTTAGAGATCATTCCTAAAAGCTCATTAAAAGACTCTAGGAAATGCAACAGATCTCTCTCTCTCAGGTCATACAAATGAATGTTTATATTGCATTTTGTCATGCACTCTGTATATAATATCAAGTATCTATTGTGTTGACCCCTGGGCTAAGACTGAAACAGGTCCAGTTGGAGCAGTGCTGTACCCCGATTAACAAATTCAGAATAAATGTATGGGTGCACCCATGCTCCTCTACACTGCATACTGCCCAACATCCTATACTCCCACCCACAAGTATCTTTCCCTATGCAAGCAGCACTCTCTGTGCTGTAGAAATGAACTCTGTAAAGTGCTGTTCATATTGATTTGAAGCACACTGCATGCTAACCAGCAGAGGCATAATTCTGTTTCTGTATTTTGCAACATTTACCAGAGCTTTGCCTGGCTCAACTTCCACACTAAAGTTTATACAGTGTAAAAGATGGCTGTGAAGAAGGTCACCAGAATTTGACCTTTTTCCAGGTTGAGATTCATATTGATCCATTGAAATCAGGACTTTTCCCTGACAAACAAATGCAAATAAAAATAAACTTCCTCCAAAACCTGAAGGATATATGCAACAGGAGAATGCTGCTTAAACTAAACTTAACAGTTCCAAAGAAGGAGTAGTCCTGAAGATTACAGTGTACTTATGCTGCAACTATGTAATACCAGTGCTGGAAACTGCAGGACTAAGCGGAGCAAGAAGAAATGATAGCATACTAATAATGAAATTATGTAACAAGATAAATCTGTTCTACCAAACCCAGTGTTTGTTTTCAGCCTGCTATGGAACCTATAGAGTTGCCTCTAGTCATTGAATAAAAAAAAAAAACAAAGAAAAAGTAGTCAGTGCATCTACTGTCCATTTATACATTAGTAACACTGTCCAGTTCACTTTATGTTCTTCTAATTTAGCCAACTGTTTATTCAGCGGATTAAGTGAATTATATGCGGGGCAGACAAAGTAAGGTTTCTTATTGTCCTGTGAGGAGATGTTGCCCTTTGAACTTATGAATCCTCTGTGATTCAGACACACGTCTGGAGTTAGGGATTCCCTATTCAGTAGCTGTGTATCACTGCAATATGGAGGGTTGTGTGACTATAAATGAATGTTCTGCCAGGGGCTTAAAAGAACATCCATGCATTCCATGTATGGAATGAGAGATGATGTGAATGGGGTACAGGCCAGGGCATTAAGGTTGATTAGTGATTTCTCTTTTTAGGGCGGCCACGGTGGTGCAGTGGTTAGCATTGCTGCCTCACAGCAAGAGGTTCTCCGGTTCGATCCTCGGCTGGGGTGCCTTCTGTGCGGAGTCTGCATGTCCTCCCTGTGGTCGTGTGGGTTTCCTCCGGATGTTCCGGTTTCCTCCCACATCCCAAAGACATGCTGCAGGTGGATTGGACACTCTAAATTGGCCCTAGGTGTGCATGTGAGTGTGCCTTCTGTGGAAGGTTGGGCGCCGGGCTGGCAACTCGACACCGTAAAACTCCACTGCCATTCAATGTGCGGACAAGGTGATCCGCTGTGGCGATCCCTAACCGGGAAAAAGCTGAAAGAAGAAGAAGAAGAAGTGATTTCTCTTTTTAATTTCCTTGGGAAACAGATTCTGTTCTTTGAATCTCAGACACAATTTAAAAAGAACTGCGCTGCTATGGAGTCTTGGACAGTACTATAGGCAATAACAACATTTGTTCTTCACCACATATAGCACTAGCTGAAGCAGTCATTTACACCAGCAGCCTGGGAGAGCCAAAGAAGCACAGACTATCAGCTTTCTTGTTGAACGTATCGCATCTGTCTACAGAATTAAGGATATTATAGGCTAGAAATAGCAAATAAACATGAGTATGTGCCAAAAATTTATCTCTGACAAACTGCAAATCAGAAACATTTATTTGCATCCTGAATTTTTGTATGCATGCAAATGACATCACTGACCATATGAAGCAAATTGCTAAGCTACATCAGTGCAGTGCACTATTCACTTTCCGTGAGCCACTTGAGCTTGGTCCCTTCACTATATCACAGCTGCATGTAGCTGCAGGATAATTTAATCCTGTGCTCATGTTTCTGCCTGAGAGTACAGAAAGACTGGTTTGCATACAGATACGCTATCAAGCACATAAAATGAGTGTAATACTTAGTTTCAACAGAACACCTGCTCCCCACTGCAGGCTACTTATACCAACCAAAAAGGAATAGCCCATTTTTAGTCTGAAAGAATGCACTACCAAATCTTAGCATGAAAGGAAAATATATTAGTGAGGTGCATTTATTCATGCTTTTTTTCTATTCAAGCTACATTTAAAATATCTATTAATTTGCAAAGGCCAGACTGATTTGTTACACACAAATCCATCTGCTTTATTTGTTTGGTTACCTCGACCTTTAGTCACCTTAACTCTTATTTTGCTGTTAAAGTGACTACCTTTGCTTTCCTTCTGCAAGGTTTTGTCTATTTTTAAGATACATTTGTCACTGTACATCATTATATAGATGCTCTCCCACTGGGACTCTACAAGGCCCAGCCCGTAATGATTTTTTCCTTATACGTCCCTCTTTAATTTCTAGTTAGACTAGCTGCACTGAACTTGCATTCTCTAAAAGTCCAATTTGCCATGCCAATGTGTTATTGCAATTCAAAATTAGTAGCCTTCCTTTTTTTGTTCTGTTTAAAAACATCTTAACAAATATAATAAATAATTAATGAATTGCAAATTAAGGACAGTTTATTCAATGTACAGTAAACTGTGACAGTATTTTACAGGAGTTGGCAAAAAAAATTATTATTCTAGGCTAATAAAAATGTTATGTGAATACTAAGGAACTAGATATTACATGAGGTTTCTATAGTGGGCTCAGTGTACTAACCATGTGCCTAGTATATTTTTCAGGTATATTCAACCAGAACACTGAACAAAGTTTGGTCTTTCTACCTTTCATCCTGTATTAAGGAGATGTTTATGAAACTAATGTACATTACCTGAGACTTTTCTTTGTTGTTCTGCAAGTATTACATACATAATTCTACTATTCAATTTTTCTAGAACTACTGACTTAATTCATAAGTGTATAAAAACTTCATCAAGTAATTTTCTTCATTTGTTCTGTGAACACTACACACAGCTATTTGCTCCTGTTTATGCATGTACCTGCCATTTATAGCAGTACATCAAGCATATGAATGAACAAAGAGCTCTATCATATGGCCCCAAGTTTCATTTCTCATTTTTTACATGTAGTCTGTGTAGTTCCACATGAGTTACTTAAATAGATTAGGATATCTAATGGACACTTTATATTGGCCGTGTGTGCGAGTGAGTGGTACGGATGAATTGCATGACAGGGCTAACCACCTGGTGGTGTAAACCTTGGCTCGAGATGATTGTCACTGTTGAAGTGACACCCCAATCCCATGTGCAAAAAGGGGTTGAGGGACGGATGAATCTTAAAATGAAACATGTATGCCAGGTTGATCTTACCTAATAAAAATAAATAAAATACACAATACATAATGCCACTGTTACATCATGCTGCATCACCTGCATCTGTATTCCACAGGAAGCACTTTCAAAATTAAACACTCTTATACTCAATGTCATGTTAACATACTTTGTTTCTTTATTTAATATGGCTGTACTGGTCCCAGATTTCAAACTCTTTACCTCTGAGTAGGAGAATATTGGTACACAACAAAATGTAAAATATATGTAAAACAGTCTTTCTTATTTAAAGTTAAAAAAGAGAGCTATTGTTGATTCTGTTGCATAAAGTAGTTAGCCTGTTTGCAGAGTTTGTCTGTTCTTACATCACATATTATTAATATTTAACAACAAAAACGTTAACCAGCAAAGACAGGTGTCTTATTAAAAGAAATACCGTCACGCTCTATGTGAGATTAATTGTAGCATTTTGAAAGAAAGTCTAATTACATTATCAGCAAAGCAGAAATATGGAGAGTCTCAGCTGCATTTATCAACATGAGGGTCTTACACAAATAAATACTGATTTTATGTACAGCAAGGGGGAAAAAGTGGTCTGCATAACTTACTGTTTTGTTCGAGTATTTTAACAATGTTTTTCTTCTCTGTATACACTGCAGGAATACAACCAAAAGTTGAAGAATTTTCCAGACTTTTATCTGACACTAAAGCAATTCCTGTGAAACTACAAGCAGTAAACTAGGGTCAGAAATGGTAACAGAACAAAAGCCTGTACATGTATGAAAGTATGCCAAAAATCTGAATGATGGTATGTGCACTAATGTCTATGCAATGCAGACATCAATGTGCTATATTCCAATTTCGTGTTCCACTAAATGCACAGTATAAATGGAAAACAGTCTTTTAAAGCAATATCACACTTTGCCAAGAGAATGAAGGTCAGAACACAAAAATAATTTAGTCTAGAATTCACTCAGCAAAACGTATTAAAACCATTCTGCCTATAAAATGGGAATTCAGGTGCTGATCCATGAGCATACAATAAATACACTGACACAAGTCACTGCTGGTTATACAAATAATTACAGTATGCTCTCTCCAGAGAAGCAGCAAAGGGAAGTGCAATCTAAGCATGCTTTACAACACAAAATGCTGTACAACACTGCCTCTAAATGCTCTATATTGTATTTTGTAATCTTTAAACTATGTAATATCTCATGTTTTACTTGTAAAATTACAATTGTATAAATGCATGTGGAGCTTTTCTCCCCAGGCCTCCATTGAAAATGGGCTATTTTGGCCCAGTGGACTTTCTAAGTGAACAAACTGTAAATAAATAAATAAATAAAATAACATAACCCCCCCCCCCCCCCCATTAACAACTGTTGGAATTGCTCTGTGGCAGAGTTAAAAAATAAAACAAGCTCACCCGACAGCCATAACATAATCCAAAAGTCTAGTACTGAGTTCTTGATTCAGTGGCCCAGAAAGCATTCAATAAACTAATTGCACAGCTTACTTAAAATCATAGTGATGGGAATACCAAGAATGGGATGGATTGCAATAAACCTGATCTCCTCAGCTAACTCCAGTACTACTAATCCATTTCTTGTTGGTTAACATTGTCAACTGAATTCCATTTCTATCTAGCAACTTTACACATGACTGACAACACATGAAGCCACATGGAGGCATGACCTAATAGCACAACATGTATCCAAGTGAAATTAAAATATTTTCTCCATTAGCTTTGCTTTTTAATACTGTTAGAGCTATGTCATATGCAAAATAAGTAAATGAATTATGTCCGTGCTTAAAAAATGTGCTACTTTTACAGTTGACACTGTTTTGTACCACTGAAGATACAGGCACTAACAGCCAAGTTTTCATCACAAAACAAAGCCAGTTGCTGCCATATAGTGTCTGTGTATGTGTCTGTATAGACATGTGTAAATAGATATTTCTAATATAAATATCATCTGAAGCATCAAAGCACAAGTGATAAAAAAAAATTATTGCACGTACTATCACACGTCCAAACATCTGCACAATATATCAACACTCAAACACAAACATACATACAGACACACACATGTACACTGTAAACAAAAAAACAAGAACCATCATACACATTCTTACACCACATAACCCCTGATATTCAAACACAGAAACGTACACACCAGCACAGGTGCAAACACACCACACAGTATTTTTAGTAGAGGAAAACCTTCTGCAACCCCCCCCCCCCCAACACACACACCACCCTCACTACTTGATATATACAAAGGTCATTATCCCAATCCCACTATACCACACATTAAGGGAATCCATATCAGGTAACTCCTGGATACACCTAACTCTTTACCACACCTGATGGGGTTTACTACCATGACGTTGATCCACAGGAGGTTGAGTCCACCTGTGGGATGTCCTACATCCCGAATGGTGGAATGTCAAACATCGACATTCCCAATTGTCCGACCTTGCCCCTTTCTGGACCCAAGATAATGCTTGTTCCTGGGTCCATATTTGTGTTGGGTATACCGGAACTTGGCAGTCTGACTTTAGGGGAGGTGCATCAACCATATTCCAACTGAATGATTGTGAGTCAACATTATGATAGTAAATACCTGATGGTGCTGTTAAACGGGAATAACCATAAAATATCAACAAAAGGGTAGAGTTCCAAGTATATGCTAACCTTGATCTCAGTCTCTTTTGGGAATAATCCCCTCTTCGATACTTAGGTGTACAGTCTGGTAACACATACCTCAGCAGGCCAATAAAATGTAGAAGTGCTAAGCAAATAGTCAACCATTACTTTTACAGAAACAAAAAACAAGATAACTCTGTGGCTTCCCATTCTTCTCAAATATCAACATCAATGACCTCCTTTTTCCATTTTCGACATGGCATAAGTTCATAGGTTCATAAGTAGGTACTAGGCTATTGGACCAAGGGCCTATGTAAGCCTAGCCAACAAGGTTCCCTGGCTTACGCCACCCAAGAAAGTTATTTTCCTGTGCCCCTTTCGAGTAGAGCCACAGAAGTGATCCCCGGGGCATCAGGCTGAATGCCTTCACTTCTTTTTGCCTTCTTCCTGTCTGTTCTAATCTTCTTCACCAGATTGTCTTCTACTTTTCTGCAACTGTCCAAACCACTGTAATCTGGTCTCTTTGACTTTCTATGCAATTTGAGCTACTTTGACTTCTACTCTCATACCTCATTTCTTCATCTGGCCCACTTTCCTACAGCTCAGCAAAACTCGGTGTTCTAGCCTGCATTCCGCAAGTGTTTTACTTGTATCCGGTGCCATTCAAGCAAAGGTAAGTACCTCTGATTGCTAAATCGCACTTACTTAAATTATTTAGAGTGATCGCTATTGTTTCCTGTTTTCATGTGTGCATCTCTCAGTATTTTTTTTTTTTAAAAATGCTTTTCCTCTCACTCTTACTGCTGTAAGACCGTCTTAAAATTGTAAAATTTCCTTCAAGGGGTTTTCAGCTAACCCTTTAATTGCTTTGTGCTAAAATTGCAATTGTTTCTTCTACTGTGTTTTTACTTTAGGAGGACTGGGTTTATTCATCTTGTGGCATAAGGTGTTTGCCTGGTCTGTCTGAGTTGGGAAACACACAAAAGGACTTGCAGTGTAATCATTTTATTGGCCAGAGGGCTCATTAGTTAGTTTTCTGTTTTTTCTGTGCTGTTATAAATTTTGCTCCTTTGCGTGGGTTAGCAGCTCTCCTTTACAGCAGCAAACACCTAGAAAACAGATTTGCCCTATAAAATGGCCCATAAAACTGTACCCTGTAAAGCAGCAAAACAGAGCAAATACCTTACGTGCTGACGAGCTTAGAGCAGCTGGTTAAGCGTCAAGTGGCAATACCTACAGATTTAGTAGAATTTAGTATGGTGTAAATACTAGTTTGTAGAATGTAATTCTGTTTAGCATAACCTGCCCCAGTAAAGCACCTTTATTAGTCTACACCAACAAAGTGCCCTTAATAGCAGTCTAGCCCCAGTACACCACCCTCCTGTAGCTTACCAATTAATGGACTGGACAGTATGGATATGTAATTTCCTAACTTCTCTGTAGCAAGCTTGGTGGATATGGGCATCTTGAGACAATGTAGCGATTGTCTCATGACTACTGACAACCACTCAATCCTTAAACATACAGAATGCAAGATATGTACTTACACAATGACACTAGAGGCTAAACTTTTACATACAAGTGCACATCAGGTTGTCGAAACCATACACACAACACAGCCTCACATAACACACAACAAACACATAGACTAACATATGCTGAGGCACATTAAAGCAATATTTCAACAAAGATTGCCTAGACAACCTGTTGTCAAAGCTATGCCGCATCAAGCTCAAAACAATACCTAACACCACACATACTGTCACTGTCAGTGGAGCCCCAAACACTAAACCTCTATGGCAAGCAAACGCACTTCACAGGACTTTCATCACAGGGGACTCCATTGTAGGCTATACTGATGCTCTTCTAACCAGGCTGAACTAGGAGAAGATAAGTGTTAGTTGATAATCTGGAACCAGAATCCATTAATTCATGCACACACTCAAGTCTTTAGGCCACAGGTACCAGTATGATTCCATCATAGTCCGTGTAAATGTAAATGACCTGAGCTGTACCTCCACAACTGCATGAAGAGGGACGTTATGGAACTTTCAGACTATGTATGAGCCTAGCCGAGCAACATATTGCCATCACTGAGGATAATTCCACAATATGAGCAAAAAATGATTGATTTCAACAACTGTCTGTCTTTGTGGTGTCATTCTAAGTGGATCCAATATTTGTCAGGTTAAGAGGACATAGTTAACAGATCGCATTGCTCTGCCAAGGATGGTCTGCACCTTTCCTGTCTATGCTTTCGAATACTGGCTAAAACTTTATCCACCCCCATAGTGCCTCTTTTTAGGCAATACTAAATTGGCAAACCTAACAACATGGACAAATCAACTCAACTGAACCTCAAAGTGTTACTGCTCAATACCAGAAGCCTAAAAAAAAAAAAAAAATACACACCCTCCAAGCCCTCCTCACATTCCAGAATACAGACATCTGTTTAAAGATTCAGAGAATATCCTGGCAGTGCAAGGTTTCAGTGCCTTCCACACTTTTAGAACAGTGCCTGCACATACAAGGGCTAAAGGTGGAGGTGTCTCAGTATATATCAATAACAAGCATAACTCTAAGGTGTTCAGACAGGATGATGTGCTAGAGTTCCGACATGTGCAGATCAAAACAGACCAAATCTCATACCATATCCTAGCTAGCTACAGGTCATCCTCCATGTCCCAAGATGCTCACAATTCATACTTGGACCTACTGGAGACACTTATCATCCCACCTAACACCCTAATCATGGGAGATTTTAATTACCCCACTATAATCTGGGAATCCTATACACACTCAAATGGAAAGGCACAGAGATTCCAGGATTTCTTGAGTACAAATACCCTTGACCAAATAATGAACATGCCCACTAGAGACTCCAACATACTAGACTTCATGCTCACAGATATGGGAGAACACTGCACTCCTCCCAATGTCTCGTCCTCCCTGGTAATGTGCAGCCATAAAGTGCCCATTCAAAATCAAAATCATCTCTGTAATCCCATTAAACCACTTACAGTTAGGAACTATTCAGAGGCAAATTACCCTTTATTAAGTGATGGTTTGTAAAAATTCAATGCCTCTCCAAACCCAGAGAACCCAGCAGTCTATGTTGAACTGTTCTCAGAAACTCTGTACAACCATGTCAATGGCTGCATAGAGGCTGCTATACCTACCAGAGGTAAGCCCAAGACCAGCCCCCAGCAACAAACTGTCCTGATGGCATCCCAAATTAAACAGGATATACAACAAAAGGAAAAAAGATATGAAATCAGGAAGAGTGATTCCCATAAAGCTAAAAAGTCTCTCATCAAACTAAATAGGCAATTAAGATGGCTAACTGTGCAAGCAAAGCTAACTTTGAGGTTAAATAGCCTCCCAGGTGAAAAATAATCATAAGGCTTTCTTCAGCTATGTCAGAAACCTCAAGGACAGCACATAGCAGTGTGCTGAAGTGGTGGCTAATGGTGTCAAATTCACTGAGCCTGGCGATATAGTGAATCTGTTAGAGGGCAAATTCAGTTCCAGATTTACTCCTTCTCACCACAGCCATCCACCAAAAAAAAAAATACCCTCAAATATAACCCCTCCAATTATAACTAGGGTGCATGTCCTGGCTGTGCTCATTAAAGCCAAGAACACATCCTCAATGGACCCTGATAACATCCCAGGATGCCTCCTGAACAGTCTAAAATATGACTTATCAGGACCCTCGGAGTCATTATTTAACTATAGTCTTGAAACAGGCTTTGTGCCACATGAGTAGAGTACTGTGACAGCCACCCTCTTCATAAGGGGGGAAATCTACAACAGATCCTGGAAACCACAGACCTATCAGTCTGACTAGTCTTAACTGCAAAGCCATGGAAAGGATTATCATGGAAATTATCAACAAGGATAAAGGAGACTTTCAGACATGGTATCCATCCCAGTTTGGGTTTGTCAAATAAAGGTCATGCTTACTGAATTGAATAGACTTCTTTCAAAAAGGTCACTAAGGCAATTTGTGAGTGGAAAATGGTGCATACTGCCTACCTACATCTGTCTAAAGAATGTGATAGAATACCCCACTTGGGCACTGCCAACAAATTTACAGAATCTGGTTATAACATGCTAGATAGCTAACTGGCTTAGTGATATGACTCAGGAGGTTAGAATTGGTGAGGCCACCCCCACAAAGAGGATGGTCGCTCCTCTTTGGCATTTATTTCTCAGATGTCAAAGCCAATATCAAAGACCTCTGGCTAACAAAGTGCACAGATGATTGCAAACTGGAAGTAGTCATTGAATCACCCAAGACAAGAACACCTTTCAGGAAGGTCTAATACAGACAAATGCTTGGTGCCAAAGCCATGGTTTCAAACTCAATACCAAGAAATGCATTATAGTACATTTTGGGAAGTCTGCCACCCCTGGTAACATCATCATCAATAAAACACCACTAAAAGTTGGTTCACTAGTCAGGGATCTGGAAAGTCATGTAGATAGTAACCTAGCCTTTGACCTCCTTGTGTCGAAGGTAGTAAGAAAATCCTAATATGCTGGTCAACTTACAAGCAAAGGCATGACATCTAGGTCAACATAAGTCATCATACGATTGTACTTGACCCTCATCAGATCCATCATAGACTATAATGACCCTTCAGTATGTACCTGGCCAGACACATGAAGAAACTGGAATGTTGGCAAGGGTTTCTTACAAAAAGAATACAGGGAGTAAATGCAATGTCCTATGCTGATCACCTCAAAGCCCTGTCTCTTTATTTGATATCATCCAGACATCTGAGATGATCTTTGTCTGGCATGCAAGGAATCCCTGGACCTTGTTTTGATGAACCTTTTGCACATCTGCAAAACAAACAGTGTCAGAACTACTAGATTAAAAGACATACATTTTGCTTGGGACATAAATAGTACATGTTGGGGAGATAGATATGTTTCTCAGAGAATTCCCACTCTCTGGAACAGGCTCCCAATCCCAGTGAAGCAGAATTCCTCCATATCCCTATTTAAGAGCAACTTTGGACCAATGAATGGGTAACTAGAAATTCACCTCTGCTCTGGCGCCTATGTCTCTGATGGACAGAGGCAGTCTGTAAATCACCCCTATATAAAATCAAATGTATTGATCACATTTGGGTTGGACAGCTAGGCTTATAAGAGCTCTAGTGGTCATTAGCTTAGTATAAGCCTATGAATTTATGAGCCATAGGGTGCATCCTACCACCAAGCTTGTGTACTTCATCTCACTCATGTCTAGCTTCAACTGCTCTGCCTTTACTGCCCAGGTATCTGTACCATACAGTAGTACTGCTTGCACCACAGTTTTATACACCTAAACTTCTAGCTTGTTTGCCATTCTTTGTCATACACCACTCCTGACACTCTGAGCCAATTGGCTGCAGTCCCTCTGATTCTAGCTTTGACCTCCTCTTTCACTCTTCCCTTCTCCTGAACCAACCCTTACAGATACTAGAAACTGTTTACCTATTCCACTATTTTTTCTTATATCTCAATTCTCATCTTCGTCTGAGTTCTCAGATTTTGTTTTTCAGTTGCAGCTGTCTTTTCCGTACAGTTTCATCCCACGTGCCTTCCATTTATCATGTCATTCCCCTTGATGAAGTTCTGGTTCAGAGGCTGCCTGCAATGCCACATCATCTGCCTAGAGTTGATCTCTCCCCTCTGACCTGTTTGCTAATATAGTCAGTCCATCACCAGTATGAACAGCAGTGGGCTAAGAGCTAAACCCTGATGCACACACACTTCCACTGGGAACCCCTTTATGAGTCTAAATACAGTTCATATTTGAGTAATTGAGTCCTTGTACATAGCCTGTATTAATTCTACAAATATTTCTGGGACCCTGAACCCCCACAGAACTGCTCAAATCATTTGCTGTCTCCAATCTAGCAATGCCCAGTTGTTTCCTCATCTCTAGCTTCTTCTCAGCTATCTGTCTCACTTAATCTGTCTTTATTTATCTTAGAAAATCACTTTTATGTAAGATCTAATGAAGATATGCGGATAAACTAAAAGCCCTATACCTTTACTCTTGACTCCTACTGACTATTAAGGGGTGACCTATGCCTGACCTACATGGCACTCACAAATCCAGCACTGATGGAGCTGCTACACATCCACAAGTCAAACAGCATGATGGTCACCCAATCTAGGAATCTATACTTAGTAAGCAACTCAAACAAAACATGCTGGAGAGATAGATATGTGTCTCAGAAATTGCCCCTTCTTTGGAACAGGCTTCCTATTCTCATTAATCAGAGCCCTTCTCTGGCACTCTTCAAACTCAGTTTGGATCAATGGATAGGGAATCACATATTCACACTTTGGGTAGTGCCTTTGTCCATTATGAACAGCAGAAAGAGATACTCAATGCACAGGCACAAATCCATGCCATCCTCTTACCTCTAGGGGCCATATATTGGGTAAAATCAGGCTTTATATATATATATATATATATATATATATATATATATATATATATATATATATATATTACACACATACAGACCTTTTACTGTCACTGATAATTACATTAAAAAACAGATATCATGAAAGGTGAACAACATAAACTTTATAGAGTTATATGTCAAATGAGATAGACCCGTAGATATTGACGAACCACATTACTAAACACAAATGGACAAAATAGGACAAATAGGAAAAAGTAAAACTGTAAGCATTTATTTTTGCAAGGAGGCACCCCCTTCCTACACCCCCCATGTGGAAGACTTCTCAAACTTATATATACCAACTCTGTGGTCACACAAACATGAAAAACATTGAAATTTTCCAAAACTAAGGAATACACTGCCTGCACACACTTATAAACGGCACCAGCCATTGGCATTCTGTTCCCTGGTGTGTTGTAATTTTGGCTCTTGACACTCTGGGAATCTAATCTCAACCACTTGTAGATATCTCTATCTATATATCTGTATATACAGATATATATACACACACACATTTCAGAGAAGAATGCTTACGCGGATCCTGACTGGTAGAATCAGACAACATTATCCTGGGAAGAAGATTAGAAGCCAGGTGAAGGAAAAGCTAACTGATGAAGTATGCATGGATCAGGGAAGTGATTTTAGGGGAGTCGTGAGTGAATATAGGCAATCTTATTATGGTGCCTATGAAAAATGTAGTGCAATAAAAATGTTTAAGATGTACGGTGTCCAAGATAAAAGATTGTGTGATGATCATCATATAACATAATGAAAGAACTGTGTTTTAGATGTATATTTATCTTAAGGATTTGGATACATTTATACTTGTATCAGATGAGTAAACCTTAACTGGCAGATTTTCTTGTAGTAGATTTGAAGAAGAAAAGAAAATCAGATGATTATCAATCAGTTCATCAGTCCTTATATAAATGTTAAATGTTGTTTTTAAAAAATGGAGGGGTTAATTTTGAACATTCTAAATACATGGCTGAACAGAAAATACACAGTAAAGTTGAAACCAGAACCTACCATAAATGAGTTCATGCATGAGTATGTGGCCAATTTTATTAATGCCAAAGTGTAGATAAAACAGAAAGAATATGTTACATTTATCTAGTCTCTTTTATACAGAAAAGAAGATTTCATCTGTTTTAAGCATGGCTATCAATGGACTGCTTCAGATGTATAGACAAAATCACATGCGTATGATGTGTAATAAAACTGAATCTCTGTACTTTGGGATACTGTGTCACAACAGTACAAAGTCCACTAGTAATCATTACATGCAAGTTTTGTGTTGAGAATAACATATATAAAAAATGTACTCGCCCGACACATGAAGAGAAAAAAGGTACAAGTAAAGGGATTTTAGAAGTGGATTGGACAAGATATTTCAAGAATGATAGTTCAGTAGTAAAACGGTGGGTAAAATAACAATCCACACCTATGGTATCCTGTTCTGCTAATCTGTTAATAATGGCACAGGACACCGATATTCAAAACAATAACACAGCTTTAATATCACAAAAAATAACACCATAGTCAGAATATAGTCACAATCACTCTGCTGTTCTGTTAATAATGGCACAGGACACTGATATTCAAAATAATAACACAGCTTTCATATCACATCAAATAACACCACAGCCAGAATATTGTCACAATCACTCTGCTGTTCTGTTAATAATGGCACAGGACCCCAATATTCAAAATAATAACACAGCTTTCATATCAACTCAAATAACACCATAGTCAGAATATAGTCAGAATCACTCTGCTGTTCTGTTAATAATGGCACAGGACACTGCTATTTAAAATAATAACACAGCTTTAATGTCACATCAAATAACACCATAGTCAGAATATAGTCACAATCACTCTGCTGTTCTGTTAATAATGGCACAGGACACTGATATTCAAAATAATAACACAGCTTTAATATCACATCAAATAACACCATAGTTGAATATCATCACGATCACTCTGCTGTTCTGTTAATAATGGCACAGGACACTGGTATTCAAAATAATAACACAGCTTTAATATCACATCAAATAACACCATAGTCAGAATATAGTCACAATCACTCTGCTGTTCTGTTAATAATGGCACAGAACACTGTTATTCAAAATAATAACACAGCTTTAATATCACACAAAATAACACCATAGTCAGAATATAGTCACAATCACTCTGCTGTTCTGTTAAAAATGGCACAGGACACTGATATTCAAAATAATAACACAGCTTTAATATCACATCAAATAACACCATAGTCAGAAATATAGTCACAATCACTCTGCTGTTCTGTTAATAATGGCACAGAACACTGTTATTCAAAATAATAACACAGCTTTAATATCACACAAAATAACACCATAGTCAGAATATAGTCACAATCACTCTGCTGTTCTGTTAAAAATGGCACAGGACACTGATATTCAAAATAATAACACAGCTTCAATATCACATCAAATAACACCATAGTCAGAATATAGTCACAATCACTCTGGTGTTCTGTTATAATAACACAGGACACTGATATTCAAAATAATAACACAGCTTTAATATCACATCAAATAACACCATAGTCAGAATATAGTCACAATAACTCTGCTGTTCTGTTAATAATGGCACAGGACACTGATATTCAAAATAACTGCGGTGGTGGTGCTGCGGTAGCGTTGTCGCCTCACAGCAAGATGTTGTGCCATTCGATTCTCAATTAGAGCATCTTCTGTGTGGAGACATGCGTGAATGGGCGTACCTTCGTTGAAGGTTGTGCGTCAGGGCTGCCAAACTCGACAAGTAAAAAATCTACTGCCAATCATTAGCGGACCGGAGTTCCGCTGTGGCGACCCCTAACCGGAAAAAGCCGAAAGACACAAAGAAACAAACACTGATATTCAAAATAATAACACAGCTTTAATATCACATCAAATAACACCATAGTTGAATATAGTCACAATCACAGCTTCTCCTTCTTCTTCTCCGTGCAAGACTCTCTATGCATAAAACATACTGAACAGCTTCAGAGATACAGAGCTTATATATATATATATATATATATATATATATATATATATATATATATATATACATATATATATATAGACACACACATACACACACATATGTAAGGTTTTGCGCTGTATACATTGGTATCATCACAATGGTTAGTTATAAAGTTTTCTGTCCCCGTGGCAACAATATAAGTGGAATAAGGGGACATGGAAGGATAAGTATGTAATATTGATTCAAGTAGTCATGCTGCTTTAGATAAGGGGGGATGAATATAAACAGATTATGAATGAGGAGGGGTCAATTGTGCGGAATGTTTAACTAAGATTGTTACTAAAAGTGGTAATATATTATCATAAGACTGGAAATGAAGAAGATATAAAATTAATGAAAGATAAACTTGTATTGTTAATATTACAATTGTTTTTTTTTTCCTGAGGTACACCATGCATGGAGAAAGTATAATTTGTTATACATATGTGACCATTTAGAGGTAATAAAAATTGTTTTTGTGAAAAACAAAACTATAGTAATGGTAGTACATAAATGTGATGGAATTCATATACATGTGACTTTAAAAAATGAAAAATTAAAAGGCGTTGATGAAAGACAAAATGAAAAAAGTGACATATTTGCATCCTCCTCCCCCTCAAACAAAAAAATCATAATAGGAAATGGTCATTCATTTATTATTTCTCTAGAGGGCTTTTCTGATAAGACTCAAGGCCTGCAAAAAAAACTATAAGCACGTTGGTGAATCCCTACTGGATTAGGAAAGTAAATCTATTTTTTTGTCTGTGAGTTGCTTAAACTGATAGAGTTGTTTTCTGCTTTAAGAAATTTGTTTGCTCTGGTATTTTTGTTCTATGCATCAGTAAGACACTTAAATTACCTAGGCTGCAAATGTCACTTTTTTATAGGCTAATTATTTATTGAGTGATACTTAAATACATAGAGAATATATGCGTCTTTGTCTTTTCTGATGAAACTCAAGGCTTGCAAAAATTACAAGCAATGTTGGTGACTCCCTACTGGGTGAAGAAAATAAATATATTTTTTGTGTGTGAATTGCTCAAATTACTTGATCTGCTTTCTGTTTTAACTGCTCCATTTTGTTTTCTGTTTTAAGAAATCTGCTTGTCCTGATGTTTTTGTTCTCTGCATCAGTAAGACACTTAAATTACCTAAGCTGCAAATGTCACATTTTTATTGGCTATTTTTTCTTGAGTGATACTTAAATACACAGAGAATATCTGTGTTTTTGTATTTTCTGATGAAACTCAAGGCTTTCAAAAATTACAAGCAATGTTGATGACTCCCTACTGGGGGAGGAAAATAAATCTATTTTTGTGTGTGAATTGTTTAAATTACTCAATCTGCTTTCTGTTTTAACTGTTCCATTTTGTTTTCAGTTTTAAGAAATCTGCTTGTTTTGGTGTTTTTGTTCTATTTGGCAGATAGACACTTAAATTATTTAAGCTGCACATTTCCCATGTTTTTGTTTTTTTTTTTCCACTGGATAATTTGTTTCTTGAATGATACATAAATACACAAAGAATGTCTTTGTCTTTTCTAATAAGACTCAGGGTCTGCAAAAATACAAGCACTTTTGGTGACACATTGCTGAGTAAGGAAGGTGAGTTGCTTAAACAGAGCTGTTTTATATTTTATCTGCTTCATTTGGTTTTCTGTTTTAAGAAATGTGCTTGTCTTGGTGCTTTTGATCTATGTGGCAGATAGACACTTAAATTACCTAGGCTGCACATTTCACATTTTTTTCGTTGGTTAATTTGTTTCTTGAGTAATACTTAAATAGACAGAGAACATCTGCACCTTTGTTTTTTCTTATAAAACCCAGTGCCTGCAAAAACTACAAGCACCTTTGGTGACTCCTTGCCAGATATGGAAAGAAAATCCATTTTGTGTCAGGGAGTTGCTTAAACCAATAAAGCTGCTTTCTGTTTCACCTGCTCCATTTTGTTTTCTGTTTTAAGAAATCTGCTTGTACTGGTGTTTTTGTTCTATGTGCAGATAGACACTTAAGTTACCTAGTCTACACATTTCACATTTTTTCATAGGTTAATTTGTTTCTTGAGAGATACTTAAATACACAGAGAATATCTGTGCCTTTGTCTTTCCTGATAAGATTCAAGGCCTGTAAAAATACAAGTACATTTGTTTACTTCCTGCTGGTTATTTTTCCCAACCATTCTCCCATTTCTTGATCTGCTTTTTAAACTTGGTGATTTTAAGCTGCCCACCCTCACTATAAATTAAACCTTAAAAGTTCATCCCTTTCTACACTGCTGCTTATATCTTGAATTATTTACGTATCTTTTATTGTGTTCATTTTGAAAAAAAAGTGCATTTTGCCTCTAATTGTATTTTCTACTTATTTACTTGCTCTGAATTTATTATCTAGCTAGCTGATGGTTAAAGCAGTGGATTTTTATGCTCTAGTAAGCTCTTTTCTGTGTTTTTACATCAAGGGAACAGTGGATTTTCCAGTCAGTGGGTGGTAGCCTGGTCTGTGTAAGTTGGGGAAATGGACTAGAGATTCCTGCATTAAGATGTTTTATTGGCTGGAGGTCTTATTAATCAGCTTACCTTATTAGTGCCTTTATAAATTCTGCACAGTTGAGTGACTCGGCTTATTTCTACAAAGCAAAGTACTTTTATTGAATAATCACACTTTTATAAGCTGTTTATAGTACACTGCTGTTATCTTGAATTTATTATTGCCTTTCCTGAAGTTTAAGTTTGTTTGTAGTAGCATTTCACTTTGGACACTTTATACAGTGCTTTTACATTAGAAGGACTTGGATTATTTTTCTAGTAGCAGTAGGTGTTTACCTGGTATATCTGAGTAGAGAAGCACACAGAAGAGCTCCAATTGCAGTTGTTTTATTTACCAGAGGGCTCAGTAGTCAGTTTTCTGTATTTTCAGTGCTGGTATAAATTTGGAGCATTTTTACAGAGCTGCTCACTGCCAGCATCCTGTACAGATACAAATGTCTGGAAACATTGCTTATTTTCATTGTACTGTAAATGTATACTATGTCATTTATTGGGTTTTTTTGCACTTCTTTAAAATTTAAAGTTGCATTTTCAAACTGCTGTAAGGGCTGCTGTTCTGTACTCACTCAAGGCACCCTTTTACTGTGCTTTTACATTAGAAGGACTTGGATTATTTATCTAGTAGCAGTATGAGTTTACCTGGTCTGAGTAGGGAAGCACACAAAAGGGCTCTAGGTGTTGTCATTCTATTGGCCAGAGGGCTCTGTGCTGGTATAAATTTGGAACATTTGCACAGAGCTGCTCACTGTGCCAGTGCCCATGTAGAGATGTAAGTATCTGGAAACATTGCTTATTTTCATTTTACTGTGAATGTTTATTGTGCCATTTACTGATTTTTTTTTTTTGCATTTCTTTAAAGTTTAAAGTTGAATTTTCAAACTGCTGTTAGGGATCCTGTTCTGCACCGAAATATATTGTATGTAATTTTTCTTAGTTTGTATTATGCCTCTCTTAATACCTCACTCCAAACCAGTCATTTTACATTAAGAGGGTCAGAGTCTCCATTCTTGTGTCAGGAGAGGCCTGATTTCACCTATCTGAACTGGGAATTTATGGTGGAAAGCTCATTATGTGCTTACCTGATTGGCCTTATGGCATAGCTAGTGCAAAACTTGCTTTTTTTTTCATTTGTGAGAAGCTTCTCTTCAGGCAGCAATGATTACTGATTCCTTGTATATAAACAATCACCAGAATTTAAAATTTGTGTATAAAAATACCTTGGAACTTTACCTCAGTCTAGCGTTACTTATGGGGCAGGGCAACTAGTTTGTGCAGTGAGCAGCACTTATGCATTTAGTTAGGACTTTTTAGGTCTACCTTACATTATTATAGCACCCAGAATTATTGCTGCTCAGAAATTATCTGGTTTGGTGCCAGGCAGCATCACTGGATAGGTTAGCTGCAGATTACACCAAGTAACCACCCTTCCCTCACCTTGTTACAAACATCCTTCACTCCTATGCATTCAAGTACATACTAAGACCTCTGCATCCATCTTGGTGGACATGGGCATCCTGTAAAAATTGCCTTATGTACACTGACAACCAATTAATTCTTGAACAAACAGATACAGTATGTGAGAGGTGTAGTAACACATTGATACTTGTGGCTAGACTCTCACATACAGACACAAAAAGCAACAAGCAGGGTGTCAGCAACTCACACACATCACTCACCACACCCACAAAGGACCACATAAATAGACCCACATATACAGAGGTGCTCACCTGAAACTTACCCAAACCTCAAAGGCCACTCAGGCGCAATTCTCAGAAACTGCATGCACAACAAACAAGACAATTCTCATCACAACACATAAAGCCAAATCTCATTGTGTTTCAAGTATCAAGCCTATAAGGTGAAGCCCCCCACAACTCAATATTCTGGTCATAGGAAACTCCATTGTGAGGCACACTGATCTCCCCCTTACCATGCTAGACAAGGGGAAGGTTACAGTTAGTTGCCTGCACAAAGGCCAGGATTTGCCAGCTCACTCAAGCACTCAGGTCACTTACTCCTAAGTACCAGTATGATTCATTCATAGTCCATGTATGGGTGAATGACCTGAAACATACCTCCTTGGACTATATGAAGAGACACATGATTTAGCTCTCAGAATATGCATTACAGGCAGGTATGAGCCTAGCACTAAGCATCATTCTACTGTCTCGAAGAACAATGCCACAATACCAGCATAAAATGAATGACTTTGACAACTGTCGTAGCTACTGTTGTCATCCCAAAGGGGTCCAATACTTGTCAACCTTGGAGAACTTGGTAGACAGGCCACTCTGCTTTGCCAGAGATGGTCTTCATCTGTTAACCTGTCATCTCTAGGCTTTCAGACATTGACCAAACACTGTCTACCCCTACAGTGTCTTTTTTAACCATTGCCAAACAGACAAACATTTCAACATAAAAAAGCTACTCAGGACAAGCTAAAAGTGTTACTGCTCAATGCTAGAAGTCTCAACATCAAACTCCACTCCCTGGAACTCTCCTTACCCTGGAGAATGCTGACATCTCTGTAGTTACTGAAAAATGGTTCAAAGCCACAGAAAGCACTTTGGCAGTACATAGCTATAACACCTTTCATACATTCCAACCACCCACTGAACATGTAAGAGAGAAAGGTGGATGCATTTCTACCTACATAAAGGAGAAACATGCCTTAAAGCTGTTCAAACAATATGACATGATTGAGCTATTTCATGTCCAACTAACAATGGGAAAAATCCATTACCATACTCTTGCTAGCTACAGGTCCCCCACCATGAACCAGGAAGCCCATGCTTCACAACTGAAGGTACTAGAATCACTCACCATCCAGCTCAATACCATACTTATGGGTGATTTTAACCATCTCTCCATTAATTGGGAGGCATACATAGCCACTACCATGCAGACCCAAAGATTTCTTGACTTTGTAAATTCAAATGAACTGGAGCAGCTAGTCAACACTCCCATTAGGGGAACAAATATCCTAGATCTGGTACTCACAAATATAGGAGAGTGCTGCACCCCCCACCCATGTTAATGTCCTCAGTGATAACATCATATCACAAAGAGGTCTCCCTTGAAATAATGCTAAAACTAGTCCCCCCACATAACCCCAAAAACTTTAGGAACTTCTCTAAGGTAAATTATCTCTATTAATGGATGGCATAGCTAGTTTCCAAGCTCCCTCAAATCCAGAAAACACAGAAACCTATGTAGAGGCATACACAAAAGGGTTGGGAGGGTGGCCTAATGGTTAAGTTGTTTGCCTTACAAACACAAGGTGCAGGGTTTGAGTTTCACACGGGATAGTTGGCTAGGCTTAAAATGGCTCACAAGGGCAGTTAGCTTAGTACTAATCTATGAACCTATGAACCCTGTATGACCATATAAACAACTGCATAGAAATAGCAGTACCAGACCAAAATGATCCCAGTTCAAACTGCAAAAACAAGCCAGCCTGGTGGACCCCTGGTATTAACAGATTGTACAACAAATGAAAGAAAATCCTGTTGAGAAGTAAGAGGGAATATGCACAACAGAGCAAATAGTCCCTCATTAGTCTAAACATGAGAATCAGGAACTAGTCAAGTTCCTGAAACCAGACTTTGAAGTAAAAATAGCCTCCAAAGATAAGCATGACCATAAGGTATTTTTCAGTTATGTCCAGAATCTTAAGAGCAACACAAAACAGTTTGTGGAATTAGTTGTAGATGGCATCAGCTATATACTCAGCTGGATGATATAACAAATCTGCTGGACAACAAATTCAGGTCAGATTTCACCTTCCAATCATATCCAGTTCTTCCCCAAGAAATACCTTCTACCACTCCACTGCCAATTAACACCAAAGGACAGGTAATGAGCTCTCTAAAGCTAAAAACACAGCTTCATTGGGGTCTGGCAATATACCAGGTTGCCTCTTAACTATAGGAATGAATCAGAAGAAGTTAGAAAAGATTGGGAACAAAGACTGGATGATCAATTCTCAAGAAAACAATGGAGGACATGTGTATGGCTCCAAGTATGCAACTAAGTCTAGAAGATTTAGGATTTTTGCTTGGAAGTGTTTGTACAGGTGTTTTTATACCCCAAGTAGACTGCAAAGAATTTTTCTTCAGGTAGATAGCAGATGTTGAAGGTATGATAGGGAATAATGAATTAACTGGGAACATGTTTTGGGAGTGTAATGAGTTTGCAGACTTCAAACATTCCCTAAAGAGTACCTTGTCAAAAATAGGGTATGAGCAAATGTTTGTAACTAAGGACATTTTTTGAGCTGGGATGCAAGATCTGAATTGCTTAGACACAGGCTTGCTAAGTTTAATTCTGGTGGCTGCCAAAAAACAATTACTAGAAAATGGAAATCAAAGTCTAAACCAACTGTATTTGAAGTATTGAATATTATAAAAAAGACAGAAGAACCTCAAGAGGGATCTTTAGAAAAGGGAAAGAGCAAATTACATGGAAGTAATGGAAATTGTGGGAAGAATACACACAAAATAATGTTTTGGAGGAGGAGTGAGATTTGAGGAAATGTAGGAATTGATCAGTTTATGTAATGTTAGATTGATGATAGTCATAGAAAAATATGTAATAAGTAATGTTTGTAACTATGAACATGGTAATATGGTTTATTTTATTTTATATAAATGTATGATTACCTGTGTCTTAAATGTTTCTTCAATAAATGCATTAAAAATAAATCAAAATGTTAAGCATTCCAACTGTTTTAGATAAGACAGCAGTTACTGGTAGTTTTTCTTACAAATCAGCAATGTTTTTTTTTTCTTTAAGAATAAATTTTAGGTTTGAAAATAAATTAGAAAGTAAAGATGAAAGTGGAAAATATAAGAAGTACGTGAGTGAGCAGGGTAAGTTGTATAAACTGATTATAAAGAAAAGAGATGACAATAATGCTGAAATGAAGAAATACTGTATTAAGGTAACAAAAGCAAGATTTTCGTTGAGAGAGAAGTAAATACATGACAAGAAAGTAGTACAAAGGAATCTTGGAAAAGTCTTTAAAGATGCAACAAAAAGTAAAATAAACTTCTAAAAAGAGAGAAGACAGAAAAGAAAAGCAGTAACTGAACATGTTGATTGTATATGAGACAAGACAAAATAATATTTGGAAGATATGCATGTTAATGGTGAAGCAAAAATAATACATTTTGCAATTATAAAGGAAGTAAAATTGGAAAAGGATAAATAAAACAAATACAAAATAAAAAAGAACTAGGGACAGAGCTGATATGCTGGTGACAACAGAGAGACAGGTTGTATTTTGCATCATCAACATCTGGGTTTCATAAAGATTTGGTGTGCTGATAACATAACAAAATTCTTATAGATGTATACAAAGGCAGAGTGAGGTTCCAAGCATGGTTCCCTGCACAGATGTAGTATAGAATATAGCACTGTGACTCAGCATCAGCATTAAAATGCACAGAGCAATATGAGTTTCTGGAAGGTACTATTATATGATAGAATGCCTGGTGGTATAGATCTCACAACAGTGTATGAAGTCAATGAATGTCAACTGTTTCAAATATCAAGATGGTTATTAGTGGAGATATTAGCAGTGCACAGTGATAAGGTATGCCACACTGCATATTGCAGTATAAGCAAGAGCAGCAGAGTGCCGCATGTGATGATGTGAGGTTTTGCCAGCTATACCAGGAGAAGTACAGCAGTGGATGTGTAACATATGCTAGCATAGCTAGCTGGAGTTTTGTAAAGAATTAAATGTCATTTGTATATCAAGCTGATCTGATCGGTCCTGGGTCTCTCTTGTTTGGCATCTACTTCTCAGAAGTCCAGGCCAACACAGGGGGACCCTGGCTGACCAAATTTGCCGACAATTGCAAGCTGGGAGCCATTATTAACTCCCCAAGAGATGTAGACATCCTACAGAAAGGCCTCACTGAGACCAATGACTAGTGTTGAAACCATGGCCTTAAGCTTAATGCAAAAAAATGCATCGTCTTTCCCTTTGGGAAAAAACTCAGTTCCCACTAATTATGCATTGATGGTATCCCACTGAACATTGAAGGCGTTATAAGAGATCTGGGGACAAAGGTTGACAGCAACCTCTCCTTCAACCACCTCATTGCCACTGTGGTCAGAAAGTCCTTCTATGTGGCATATCTCATTACCAAGAGTTTTGCAACCAGGAAGAAAGAGGTCATCATGCCTCTGTACTCTTCCCTCATTAGACCAATCATCGAGTATAATGCCCCATTTGGCATGTACCTCACAAAAGTAACTCACAAAGAGGATCCTAGGCCTTAAACAAATGCCGTACATGGAAAGACTCAAAAAACTCCAGCTTTTCTCTGTCTCATATCATCTATTAAGAGGTGATCTCTGCTTGAGTTACAAAGCCATGTCTGACCCAGCCCTGTTAGAAATGTTACACCTAAAGAAATCCCAATCCCTCCGCACCACATGCTCCAGGATCCTCAACCTCATTACCACAATCAACAGAACATGCTGGAGGGACAGGTTCATAACCCAGAGACTGCCCATGCTCTGGAATAGACTTCCCATACATGCCAAGCAGAGCACTTCACTGGCCCTTTTCAAGAGAAATCTTGATGAGTGGATGGGAAATAGAAAGTTCACTCTGGGGATCACTCCAGTGGCTCTACTTGATAGATGTGCCGGGAACTAATGGTGACATGATGCCAGGTCACTTCTATGGGCTAGGCTTGTAAACGTTCCAGGGCCGTTGGCCTAGTACACACCTATGAACCTATTTGTACAGATACTTGTGTTGAAAATGTATTTGTAAAGCTGCTTTTGTTAAAACTGTACCAAGAGTGGGTCCTGCTGGACAGAAAAGTAACACACGTGTATGTCAGACTGTATTGTAACTGTTGAAATGAATACATTTTAACAGAGGATACTGTGAGTGGTAGGATGACACAAGTAGTTTAAGTCTGAAATATAACAGCATCCTTTACACGGGTATGTACCTAACTTGTTTGTATTGGGCATATTCACCCCACTTGAACCAATGTCCTTACATAACATACGTTTCAAATTCATTCTATTTCTAACAATAAAAAGCAGAAATTCACCAACAAGTGAAGCCATTTTGGGCTAATTTCTCTCTCTTTCACTTCCCTGCTATAAAAATCGCATTTGTGTGGTTTTGTGCACCGGGCAGCACCGTTTAGCTAGAGTTAAACTATTCTCGGCTCCGCAAAGTCTACTCTTCAATTTTTCCCTTGGAACTAGACAAACCTTCAATTTTAGCACTCAAACCATTCATTTCACAGTCAAGCATTTGCTTAAAACTCATAGCAAGCACTAATTAACCCTAGCACTAGACCCCCCCATACTGTCCAGAAGGACAAGGCTCTCTATTCGTCCCCACCAGCCAATCAGAAAAACAGCTTACTCTACCTATTCAGGCATGTCCAAAGGGCAGTTTCCGGTGATATCCAGTCCAACTGGTGAATCTAGGCATTTTGAGGCAATGTTGCAACTGCCTCATGTACACAGACAACCCTCTCCTCCTACCACCAAACACTAATATATGTGAGAGATGCAATTATACAGCCAAACTGGAGGCAAAGCTCTCTCAACCCAAGACTGGAACTGACAGTCAAGAGGAGAAGGCTAATACTTGCAACACACCACCAGTCTCACATAGACCTAATAAATTAACACCGGCAAATAACACACACGAATACATGAAAACATACTCGGAGGCTCTAAATAAAAATCTGCAAAAGCAACAGAGACCTCCAAAGCAGACATCCAAGCAACCTCCACATCCCCATCACCAACCATGAAACACATACTTCACATAATCAGTGTGCCATGCAATAACAGCCCTTAATGCAAAATAACATACCCAACACACTAGTAATAGGAGACTCTATAGTCAGGCATACCGATGTCCCAATAACTAGGCTGGACAAGGAGAAAGTTACAGTTAACTGCCTGTCAGATGCCAGGATCCGCCACATAACACAAGCACTCAGGTAACTCCAGAACAAGTACAAATACAACTCTGTCATTGTCCATGTTAGTGTAAATGACCTGAGACATACCTCCCTGGACTACATGAAAAGAGACATGGAAGAGCTCTTTGATCATGTAGCCCAGGCCAGTATGACCCTGACCCTGAGTAGCATCCTGCAGTCACCAAGAACGATGCCACAGTATAAAGAAAAAATGATCAATTTCAACAATTGGCTAAGTTTCTGGTGTCATTCAAAGGGGATCCAGTATCTGTCCACCTGGGATGACATGCTCGACAAGCCACGTTGCTTCACAAGAGATGGCTTGCACCTGTCAGCCTTAGGCTTTTGAATACTGGCCAAGGCTCTTGCCACCCCCATAGTGCCTTTTTTAGGCAAGGCTCAGAAGACAAACCCACCACCATAAATAGCACAAGTAACCAAAAACTGAGGGTAATGCTACTCAACGCCAAAAGTCTAAACCTCAAAATGCATGCATTCGAGGCACTCTTCAGTATGGAGAACATTGACATCTGTGCAGTAACAGAAACCTGGTTTAAGGTTCCTGAGAGCACCCCAGCACTACTAGGCTATAACTCATACCATACCTTTTGGCCACAGAACCAGGACCGAAACACAAAAGGCAGGGGTGTATCCATATTCATCAAGGATATCCACACCTCTAGGTTAGTGTGCAGCACAATGCATCAGAGATCATCCATGTGCAACTAACAATGGGCAACACTGCAATCCAAATTGTAGCTTGCTACAGATCACTCACCATGGCCCAGGACCCCCATTCTGCATTTCTGGAGACACTGGGAAATATGAAGGTCCTACCAAACACCTTAATACTCGGTGATTTCAATTACCCAAACATAAACTGGAAGAACTACTCAAGTACTAACTCCCTTGCCCAACGCTTTCTAGAATTCATAAACTCGAACACCCTGGATCAACTGGTCAACACCCCCACCACAGGGAACAACATATTGGAGCTGGTCATCACCAACATGGGCGACCAGTGTTCCACACCGGAGGTCAAACCCTCGCTGGTTAGATCAGACCATAAACTAATCACTCTGGGTATCCACATTCCGCCCCCACCCACAATCAAGGAAACCACCATGAAAAAACTTTTCAAAAGCAAACTTCACGTTACTTAAAACTGAGGTGGAAAGGTTCACAGCCCCCATGCTAAAGGACAATGCTGTCCAAGCTGCTGAAACTTTTACAAAGGCACTTTATGAGCATCTGCAGGAATGCATGGATTGTGCTATCCGAAGTAAAACCAAGACTCATTCCTCCAAGAAAAGGAAACCAGTCTGGTGGACCCCTGCCATAAACAAGCTATACAACAGAAGGAGGAAACTAGTACAGAAAAGAATAAATTCCCAAGAAGGAAAGACATCCCTGATCAGTATCAGCAAGAAACTACGATCCCTCATTAAATCATCCAAGGCTAGTTTCGAAAGAAGAATTGCCAATGACTCCAAAGATAACCACAAAGCGTTCTTTAGCTATGTCAAGAACCTAAGTGGAAACTCTCAGATCTGCTCTGAGTTAGCGCAGAATGGCACAAAATACACTGAACCAACTGATATTGCAAACATTCTGGCAGACAGGTTTAGTGCAAATTTCACCCCCCTCTCACCCCCTAAAGGGCCCATAAGCATACCAGAAGAATGTAGGGCTCCATCAATCACCAATGCACAGGTTAAAACAGCCTTATCCAAAGCCAAAAACACAGCTTGAATGGGACCGGACGGGGTCCCAGGCTGTGTCTTACAAGAGCTCCAAAATGAACTAACCCCTCACCTAAACACACTGTTCAAACTCAGCATCTCTACAGGCTACATACCCATAGAGTGGCGTACAGCAACAGTTATCCCGCTCCACAAAGGTGGAGCCACAACGGACCCCAAGGATTATCACCCTATAAGCCTGACTAGCCTGGTCTGCAAGGCTATGGAACACATCATCATGGAACTCATTAACAGAGACATTGGGAACCTCCAAACCTTGGAACCTACCCAGTTTGTTTTGTTAAAGGCAGATCATGCCTCCTAAACCTGGTGGACTTATTTGAGATGGTTACCAATGCATTAGATGAGGGAAAGGAGGTCCACACAACCTACCTAGACCTTGCAAAGGCTTTCAACACCATTCCCCATTCTAGTATTATAGACAAGCTCACCAGCTTGAACATAAACCCCTACGCCACGAGATGGGTTGCCAACAAGTTCATGGATAGACTCCACATGGTGAGAGTCCGGTTACAAGTGGCGTCCCCTAGGGCTCAGTCCTAGGACCCCTCCTGTTCGGTATATACTTCTCAGAGGTACAGGCAAGCATAGGAGGACAATGGCTGACCAAGTTCGCAGACTACTGCAAACTAGGGGCCATAATTGATTCTCCGGCTGATACAGACACCCTTCAGATGGGTCTCACTGAGACGGATACCTGGTGTCAAAATCATGGCCTCAAGCTAAATGCCAAAAAGTGCATAGTCATCCCCTTTGGAAAAAATAAAATACCCTCGAACTACAACATAGGTGGTAGTCCCCTAAATACAGAAAATGTAATAAAGGATCTGGGGACCCAAGTAGATAGTAATCTCTCCTTTGATAATCATATTGCCAAGGTGGTTAGAAAATCCTTCTGTGTGGCCCACCTTCGCATCTAGAACAAAAGAGGTTATTGTGCCTCTCTACTCATCACTCATTAGACCCATCATAGAATACAATGCCCCATTTGGGATGTACCTTACAAGACACCTGCAACAGTTGGAAAGGCCACAAAAGTACCTCACCAAGAGGATTACTGGCTTCAAACAGATGCCCTATGCAGCCCGACTCAAGAAACTCCAGCTGTACTCAGTTGCATACCGCTTACTCAGAGGTGATCTCTGCCTGACATACAAGGCCATGTCCAACCCAGAATTGATGGACATGCTCCACCTAAAAAAAAAAAAAATCCCAGAGAGCCACACGCTCTAGAGATATAAACCTCACCACAACGATAAATAGGACATGCTGGAGGGATAGAGTCCTATCCCAGAGACTCCCCATGCTTTGGAACAGGATTCCAATATACATCAGGCAGAGCCCCTCACTAACACTCTTCAAGAGAAACCTTGACGGGTGGATGGGAAACAGAAAATTTACCCCGGGGATCACTGCACTGGCTCTGCTGGACAGTGGTGCAGGGAACTAATGGCTCTGCTGGACAGTGGTGCAGGGAACTGATGGCTCTGCTGGACAGAGGCACAGGGAACTAATCTAAGGGGGTGACAAAAGCCAACACATTCTGGCTAGGCTTATAAATGCCCTTGGGCAGATAGCCTAGTACTTACCTATGAACCTATGAATATAATCATCAGTTAGTAAGATCTTCCAGTTCTGCTTCATTATATAAGACCTTGCGGGCATCACAGTTGTATTTCAAGATCATCCTTGGATAATTGCAGGTATTTTGTGTCATTCTAGAACTATTCTCTAGCCTTGGTCCATACCATGGCTTCCCCTTGGTTGGTCTTAAAATTCTACATGCATTCAGTCCTTTATCAACTGTCTCTAATGAATACCCATGTTTCACGAATTGCCTCCATAAAAGGCCCATCTCATTATCAAAGGTGTGTTCTGCAGTACATAACCTGAATACTTGTAGGGATTGTCCTTTAACTATATTACCAAAGATGTGGGGTGGATGCATGCTGTCTCATTAGTAAAGCATTTCTCAGTCTTTTTTAAACACTTGTTTGCAACACCCCTTCATCTTTAAATACTTTTACATCTAAGAAATCCATAGACTCACAAGAATAGTACATGGTGAATTTAAAAAAAAAGTTGTGCTTCCTTCCAAATAATGTACAAACATCTGTAGCTGATCTGTGTCTCTTGTCCATAAAAAAAAAGACATTGTCCACAAATCTGCAATAAAAAACAAGTTGCTCAGTCCATCTATTGGCATTGAAGAACACAATAGTATCCTACCAGTTGGCTAAAACCAGATTGGCATAGGAGTTAGCTAATGGTGTACCCATGGCTACACCCCAATGTTTGCCAATAATACCGTTCATTAAAAATGAAAATGCTATTTTCTAGAATCAATTTAAAAAATGAGGAAATCTGTAGGATGTGAATGGAGTCAAGGAGGTCATTCTTAGTTAGAAACTGCTTGATGGTGGAGATCCCATAATCATTTGGGATCACCGTGAAAAGACTCCCTAGAAGCTCTCCTTACCCTAGAGAATTCTGATGTCTGTGTGTTCACTGAGACATGGTTTAAAACTGTGGAGAGCACACCAACAGTGCAAGGTAATAATGCCTTCCACACATTTAAGCCATCTATTTCACAGGCAGGGACTAAAGGTGGAGGTGTCTCTATTTACATCAAAAATAAATATAATTCAAGGCTGGTCAAACAGGACAATACACTTGAGCTGCTCCATGTTCAAATCACCATTGATAAAATCCAGTACCACTTCCTGGCAAGCTATAGGTCCCCCTCTATGACCCAGGAAACCCATACCATGTATTTAACCTTATTAGAAACACTGACCATTCAACCCAATACCATATTCATGGGTGATTTTATTTACCCCACTATTAACAGGGAATCCTATATGACACCAAACGTACATGCACAGAGATTCCTGGATTTTGTAAACACAAATTCCCTGGACCAGATAGTCAATACACCAACCAGGGGTGCAACCATACTTGATCTGGTCCTCATGAATATGGGAGCCTGCTGCACACCCCTACTGTAGTGCCTTTCCTGGAAAGGCTAGACCACAAAATGGTCTCCTTTGAAGTAAAAATAAAACCTGGGCTTCCAACTAAACCTGGAATATTCAGAAACTATTCTAAGGCTAACCTCCTGCTATTAAGTGAGAACCTGGCAAAATTTTAACCCCCCTATAAACCCTAAGAACACTTCTGCCTATGCAGAACTATTCAGAAAAACCCTGTACAAGCATGTTAATAGCTGCATAGAGGCAGCTGCACTCACCAGGAAGAAGTACAGAACTAACTCAAAAAACTAGCCACCCTGGTGGTATTACAAAATCAATTGGCTGTATGACAGGAAAAAGAAAACCATGGCAAAAATTAGGAGGTGCAGCACCCCTCAGGATAAAAGCACTCTCATCAAACTAAACAAACAACTCAGTGGACAAATAAAGTCTACCGAAGCCAAATCTGAGGTTAGTTTGCCCTCCGACGCCAAGGACAACCACAAAGCATTCTTTAGCTATGTCTGTAACCTCAAAGGCAATACACAATTGTGTGAAGAGATCATTGTAAATGGAGACACTTACACTGAGCCAAAAGATATAGAAAACCTTCTAGCTGATAAATTCAGCTCCAACTTTACCCCTCTCTCACCCTCAACCTTCTTTCAGGAAATATCATCAAAAGTAACTCCCCCTACTATCACTAGAAAACAAGTCCTTAATGCTCTCTCTAAGACCAAGAACACTGCATCAATGGGCCCAGGCAATATCCCAGGATGCCTTCTAAATAGCATGAAACATAACCTATTTGGGCCTCTGGAATTACTATTTAACTGTAGCCTCCAAAGAGGCTTCGTGCCTCATGAATGAAGAAAGGCAAGAGTCATCCCTCTGCACAAAGGTGGGCCATCTACAGACCCTAGAAACAACATACCCATAAGTCTCACTAGTCTTATATGTAAAGCGATGGACAGAATTATCATGGAGATGGAGATGATCAACAGAGATATAGTAAACCTCCAGACACTGAACCCAACGCAGTTTGGTTTAGTCAAGGGCAGATCATGCCTACTCAACCTGGTGGACTTCTTTGAGAAGGTCACTAAAGCAAAATCATTCACACTGCATAACTTAACCTGTCCAAGGCATTTGACACAATACCCCACTCGGGCATTGTTGACAAACTCAGGAGGTTAGGTACAAACCTGTATGTCACCCGGTGGATAGCCAACTGGCTCACAGGCAGGACCCAGGAAGTTAGAACTGGGGAGTCCACCTCTACAAAGAGGTCATTCACAAGTGAAGTTCCTCAAGGATCAGTCCTTGGACAGCTCCTTTTTGGCATTTACTTCTAAGAAGTCAAAGCCAATGTCAATGGTCTCTGGCTGACTAAATTTGCAGATGATTTCAAATTAGGAGCTGTCATTGAATCTCACACTGAAACAAATGTTCTCCAGGAGGGGCAGACAAACAACTGGTGTCAGAGCCATGGACTAAAACTAAATGCCAAGAAATGCATAATAGTATCCTTTGGGAAGTCATCCATCCCTGATAACTATCATATTGACAACACACCCCTCAGAGTTGACCCAGTAGTAAGGGACTTAGGGACAGATATAGATAGTAATCTAGCCTTTGATCATCATGTGTCTACAGTGGTGAGGAAATCATTCTATGTTGCACAACTTATAAACAAAGGTAAGGCATGTAAGTCTAAGGAAGTCATTGTTCCACTGTATTTAGCATTCATCAGACTTATCATCGTGTACAGTGTCTCCTTTGGTATGTACCTAACCTGGCATAGCCAACAATTGGAACCTCCACAGAGGTTCCTCACTAAAAGAATACAGGGCTTAGGTAATATGTCCTGTGCAGACTGCCTGAAGGCCCTATCCCCATATTCTGTGTCCTACAGGCTTTTGAGGGAAGATCTATGCCTGGCATACAGGGCATTGTCAGACCCCACTCTGATGGACTTCCTGCATATCCACAAAAAACAAACAATACCAGAATTACCCATTCTAAAGGCTTAAAACTTGCCTGTGGTATAAATAGGACCTGATGGAGATAGGTATCTATCCCAGAGACTACCCTGTCTATGGAACAAGCTCTCCATCCATGTGAAGCAGAGTTCCTCCCTAATCCATTTTAAGTGCAACTTGGACAACTGGATGGGAAACCAGGAATTCATCCTTGGTTTGGCACCTATGTCTCTAATGGACACAGGTAACCTGTAAATGGTTCATCTCCCAGGCCCATGCTTACACTTATCAAGGGTATCAGAACCTGTCAGAGATTTGGTATGTATGCTTAAAAAGGCTCTTGTGGTCATTAGCCTAGTAAACACCTATAAAACTATGAACCTAGAGTGTGTAACTTGTTTCTCTGAATCACCCCATCCCCACTGCCACCCTGCACAACATGTAGACTTCTGCTGAATAATATACAGTTTGTTTAGGAATTCCACCCATATCTCTTCAATAGTAAAGAAAGGAGTTGTATAAAATCTAGGAAACTGTAGGATTAATGAAATAGGTGAATATTAACCAGTTTTAATTCCAGTAGTTTTGATAAGTTTAAAACATGCAAAAAACATCATTATGCAGACAAGAACTGTGCAGCAAATGAAAGAAAAACTGCATGCTTTGAAAGAGACACTTTTTAGCTGGATAAGAAATATATTTATTTATTAATTTATGTTTTTTGATCAGGTTAGTCCTGGTAGACATGTGGTCTGTTTTCAGGGATATGGAAGTGGTATTCAGATGACTTAGGGAAGGCAGCAGGAAAATACCCCTACTTAGCAGGAAGCGCTGTAGAGGTACATTCTGCTTTAGTGATGGCGACTCCAAGACTGTAGATGAGGCAGAGGCTGTATGAAGTGTTTGTGAGGAAAATTTGCCTGATAATGACAGTGCTTCACTGTAGATGAACAAATTGTTTTTACTTCAGGCAGCTTGCCATAGAGAATTTTGGAACATCTTCTGGCTGCTTCAGATTCTCAGGACTCTGTCTGATTAACTTTGGGTGGATATTATGCAGCAAACTGATGCAGAGAATTGCAAAGCTGCTGAACAGAACCCTGTTGTGCCTGCTGTTCCTGCAGTTGTGTACCATGAACCTGGGATGACATGAAACAAACCTGCTGTTACCATTGATCCTGAATGTTACAGACTACATTCCACATGTGGTGTTCTTGCAAAGTCATGGTTAGCACATCATTACATTATTGCTACAGCTTCAGTTGGTTCAATGACATAATGCCACAGGTAATCAATCAACTTCTCCATATTTTGTTGCTTCGACTTCAAAGGTTTAAGAACTACTTTCTTGCTGGTAAGAAGTCACGTTGTTCATTTTTGCTATAAAGGATTTGTTACTGTGTCTTCAGATATATATTTTTTTCTTTTTGAGATAAACTGATTGTTCTACTAAGGTTTTGTCTAAGCAGATAGATGTCCTTATTTGTCTCCCTATCATAATTCCAAGATTTGTAACTGTGAGTTATGGAATTATTAAAAAAAATGAAGACAAAGGAGAATAGCAAATGTGAACAATCCCTCTTCTCCTTTAAATTTGCTTTTTGCCAGGATTAGGGTGATGCAGCTCTCACATCCCAGCTACTTACATATGTGTGTATATATATATATATATATATATATATATATATATATATATATATATATATATGGATCGACTTCTGAAACTTGAACTACTGAAATATTGAATTTCAGTATCTCCAGACCAGAAAACCTAAAGTCCACTAAAACGAAAATACGCTATACCAACGCTCAAAATACCCCCCAAAAAAAACGAAAGATCCAACCCTCTCCTGACATAACACTACCTTACTTTTAAGCGGGGGGGGCAAGCCCTCATGTGCCCCCCCACACCCGATACTTATATATACCAACTCTGAGGTCGCACTAACACAAATAAAACAGCAAACCTAGTCTTAGGCGCCTTACACTACCATTGAACACTGTCACACTTATACCCACAAGAAACACACACACTACAAATGTACAAAATCACCACTTTCAACACTTACACATACACACTCTCATCTACCTACCCTAACCAATTCCTAAAACTTACCTAAAACCTAAATCAAACCATAGTTCTAGCCAAAACCCTTAGAAAATACAAACCTACCTGAATGCCCATAAATAAACACACAACGGCCACCATGCTCACAACTTGCAAACCACGAACTGTTAAGAGACAGCACACTACATAAAACAGACCACACAGCATCTATTACATATTCGGAAAACTCAAGATTCGACAAAATGCAGTTTTGGACAACTGCACTTTTGGCATTCTAGTCTGAAGATACTGAAATTCGATATTTCAGTATTTCGAGATTCAGAAGTGGACCTATATATATATATATATATATATATATATATATATATATATATAAAAAACTCTGAGATCACCAAATCTCAGAGAGAGAGAGAGAGAGAGAGAAGACTCTCAAACACTGCAATTTCAAACATATCACACATAAGTCCACATTTTTGCACATTTGTGCTGTCTGCTTCTGAAATTACAAGTATCTGACCTACAAATGGTTACCTCCATTAATTTATGTGCCTTAAAAACCTGATTCTGATATTGTTTTTCAGACTGTTATAGAACATGAACTTTTGTCTTTAGAAATATGGCTTTATTAGATTTATAGCCTATGAACTGAGTTTGCCTTTGAAGAACTGGTTTTTAATAAAAGTATGCATGTGCATTTTTAACTGAAACACTGACTCGGATATTTGAATTCCTTTGTGCTGTGGTTTATTACATTAAAAATGTTGGTTAGGACTCATATTTGGACTAGAGGTTAGGAACATTTCATGGATCTTCATACTGCTAATAGGGAATTATGTAATTTAAGTAAAATGATTTCTGACAAGTGTTGGGGATGGTTTTATATAGGGGCAACCTGCCAAATGCTATATTTTTCAGAATTCCAATGATTTAGCAATTGATTGCCTTGATAGGTTTTATATGTGGTTCAAAACTAAGGGTCATTTCAATTGGGAATGGCAACCTAAATGTATCAGGTGTGGCATTTCCGGAAACATTTATCCCAACTGTTCTGTTAAACATTTACATAAGAAAATGAATGGGGTAGGGAAGCGTGTCCCATGTGATATACACACAGTGCATGGAAAGGCATAGAGGGAATAGGATACTATGGCTGTAATGCCTCATGCTCTGTGATTCTCAAGTTGGATGTGGATATTCAGCAACATGTTAACCATTTCTAAGCTCTCACTGAACCTATAAAAAAGTTGGTGGCAGTGATACTAGTGAAGTAATGACGACTGGAGAAGTTGTCTGTTGGATAACATTGTAAGAAAAAGAAAAGGAAGCATAGCAGGAAATCCGGGAAAAAGAAACCAATGAAACTTATTTCCCTTAATTTCAATCACATGAAGTCCAAGCAGAAATTACTGTTTATTGCTGATGTATCAGGATCTGGAATGGGCCACTGTTTTTCATCATCCTATTAGTTTATTTTCCAAATTGGAGAAATATGCTGTGCGCTGTTGAAGGTGATATATGTGTGTGTGTGTGTGTGTGTGTGTGTGTGTGTGTGTGTGTGTGTGTGTGTGTGTGTGTGTGTGTGTATTTCCCTTGATTTTGAGGTATATTCTGGAGTTCTGATGGATATGAAATTGGTAGCTTATTATGGTTCAGACTTGGTGGAGTAGGTTTAGAAGATAGATTTTTTTATGTGGACTGTACATTGGTAGTTTTCCGGGTTATTAGAATGCAAGCTTCTTTTAATACTAGAGGTTATTTAACTGTTGAAAGATTTTGTAGGGCCAGCCCATCAAACTTTGAGTGTATGTGACTTTTAATAAATTCTTCATATTAGACTGTTAAGAAGTTTAAGGAAATCCATCCTTCAGATGAGACATTAAACCAAGGCCACATCTGCTTGAGTTGATGGTATGTCGGGAGGATATAAAAGATCTGAAGGCACCTATTGAAAAGAGTAGGGGTCCTTTACTTGTACAAAAAACATTATTTACAAAATAGTTACATATTTACAAATACACAATTTTCTACTTCCTTATTTTACTATTAAACATTCATACTTTATTATATCAAGTTTTTATCCTTATTAGACCCCCTCTTCTTTTTCCATAACCACCATTGATTCTACTTAAAATTGCTGCCAAAATCCATTTTCTATTAAACAAAATTTAAGTTATACAACAACACAATACACACCAACAAATAAGATGAACAGATTGTTCAATAAAATTAGAAATACTAAAAGTCTAAAGAAGTGTGCAGTCCAAAACATGGCCAGGATATAAAAAACTATGGTTCATTAAATACTTATCAGTAAGCACTTTTGCGAGCATTAGGTTCGCTTCATCAGGCCAGTCAACTAAACAAATACACAAATATCAATTTAAAAACTTTCCAAATCCCATTAGCCAATCATGCTAACTCTCATAAAGACATGACCGAAGAAACAATGTAACTCATTCAGCCAGCAAAGGAATTTCACTCAAAACTATAAAAACATGTATACAATATATAAAATATAATAAAATCCCTTTAAAATCTTAAAAAAACTGAAAATAAAAATTTAAATTATCTTTACATTCCATATAACATAAAATATTTTATCTACTCTTTTAACATATTCTTTACCTCTATTCTTAGAATACCAATATTTAATCAAATCTATATTTTTCTTATCCACTTCTTTTCTATGTTCAAAGATATTTCCCTTCTCTTTATGCTCTATAGGAATAATCAATTTATTTCAAACTCCTCTAGGCTGACCCTAGCAATAACCTACCTCCTGCCCTCTCTACTATATGGAGCCCCCTTCTAACTAATCTGTCTGCTTCCAACTCCTCAAAATTTGAAGTTTGCTATAGCAAGATCTCTAAATTTGCCACTAAATCTAAAACCTCTACACACCACTGCCTTACCCTACAATCTCTAAACTGGTTGGAATTCCCTAACCATCTAGACTATCTCCAACTAACCACCGCTCACAAATTAATATTCTACCCAGACAAATGCCCAGCCTTAAACAACATCCTTCCCCCCTACATCCCAAACAGATCTCTGCAATCTGAACACCAAAACCTAATCTCCATCCACAAACCTAAATGTCCTGCTGGACAGCTTCTACTCTCCTTCTCCCTAGGTAAAAAATGGAACTCCCTCCCACCATCTCTTAGGACTATACCTAACACTGAATCCTTCAAGACCCAACTTTACTTATACCTATCATCCAAATGGAAATGTCCTTGCTTTCACCCTATATAAACTCTAGGGATTTCCCTCTCTAAGCTCTCTATACTCCTGTTGACTTACACTTGACTCTAAATATATAAATACTGTAAATTTTGTATTGCCATTGAAAGACAAAAAAAAAAAAAAAAAATTTTCTTTTGCCATATTGCGCTGTCTACGATGTATATTATGCATGTGATTTTCCCTGTCTGTAAAAATGTGTCTCTTGTATTTTACCTTTTACATTGTGTAACTTATTGTATTGACAACTGCTTGTGGAGCTTTTCTCCCCGGGCCTCCACTGAAAATGGGCACTTCTTGGCCCAGTGGACTTCCTCGGTAATCAAACTGAAAATAAATAAATAAATAAATAAAAAAATTTACATTTCAAAAACACCTGCTCATTAGTTTCCTCTTCCCCACAGTGTAAGCATATTATTACATTTTTCTTTATATATGTCATGTTTCCTTTCACTGGTAATTTATCTATTACCAGTCTCCACAAAAAAAAATCTTGACATTCTACTATTTTTATTACACTATTTCTTATTTTTATCTTTACTGTCTCATTCTAGTAGGTTTTCCCAAGGTTTAACATAAAAAAAATATTGTATCATTATATTCTTATACCATACTTTTCTCTCCTTTTCTATTTCATCTGTTTTTATTTTCCACACTAATATTTTTTCTTGATAACATTTCATCTATTCATTTATACATTCTTTTTCTCTTTTGCTTCTTTTTACCATACCCCAAAATGTATCATGCTTACATTTAAACATTTTTACAACTGATCTTTCATACTTTTCATTTATCCAATTTAACACTTTGTATAAATTTAATGAGGCAGCATATACCACTAGGTTAATTAGCATTAAGCCTTCCTCTATTTACATATAAAACTCTTCTTTTTACTGGATTCAGTCTAGAACCCCATATGAATGAAAAAAATTATCTGCAATAATTATTTTTCAAATATTGTTGACAACATAAATACACTTGCTAAATATGCTATTTTCCCCATTAATACAGACTTTATCAAATAAACATTTTTCCTAAATGATAACCTATATCTTTTCCAGAAAAAAATTCTGTTAACTCTGTATTATTTTCCCATTAATTTTTACTTACATTCTTATTCCCAAATGTTACACCTACCACAGAGATTTCATACATTGTAAAATGTATTCACCCTATCTTAACCATGTTATCTAATCATTTACTTTTCTCTTTACTTAAAGTCATCCCTATTGCTTTTAAAAACACATTTAGACAAAATATTACTTCTTTCTTTTTTTGCAATTACTATAATATCATCTGAGTAAGTAAACAATGCTGGAATTCTTAACTCTTCAGACATCATGTACTCAGTCTCCATCATTTTATTTCACACACAATCATATTCATAACTAAAGCAAAAAGTATACAACTCATTGAACATCCCTGTCTTACACCACTCTTCATATATACCTCTTTACTTAACCAACAATTTAATAGAATTTTTACTTTATTGTTGATATAAGCAGACATATATTATTTCCTAATTTTCTCACTGATACTCTATTCTTTCATCATTGCCCATAAAATGCCATGTCCTATTATATCAAATGCCTTATTAAGAACCCCTATCATAAGTTTAGCTTCTTCTGTACTATTTATAACATCATCCACAGTCTCTCTCACTATCATTAATAATTCTTGACATCCCTTCCCCTTTATGCTATATATACTGTCCTCCATAACACTTTGCATCTTAGTTTCAAATCTCTTTTTGTATTTTTTTCATAAAGATCTTATAGTCATTATTATTCAGTACTATCAGTATTCAATGTTTTAATTTAATTTCATCTACTTCCTTCCAAATAAATTTAATTATTGTGCTACATAATTCTTTATACATGAAAACTTTATTTAACCATTCATTCAAAATCTTTAAAAAATATTCTTTTTGTCATTCCATTAAATTTTTAAACATTTCATATCCTTTTCCATCTGGTCCTGCAGTCGAATCTATATTCACTTGTCCTAATACTTTTATCTAACTCATATAAAGAAATCTCCTTTTCAAATTCTTTATGTTTTTGTTATGACAACTTTTTTATGTTCCATATTATTTTCAGTTTCTTCTTTTTTTCTTTAAACATTTCTTGCATATACATTACTACACTATTCATACTTTGTTCTGTGTTTTTTTCTAGTTCTCCTTTTATATTTTTAATTTCTCTCATTATACTACTATCTTCTTTTACTAATCTATTTAAGTATACAGATGCTTCTTCTCTTTTTCCTTGCAATAAATATCTGTGCTTGAATAATAAATCCTTAATTTTCACTCACTTTCTTCTATATGATTATTTTTCTTTAACAACATATCCTTTATCATTATTTTCTAAATATTCCAATGTATCCTTATATATTCTCCTATACTTTTCTCGCATCATGCTACCACTGTAAGAAACATTTTTTTATATTTTATCTTAAAAGTCATCCACCATTCAGACCGTTTTATCATAAAATGCACACATTAATATAATATTTTCATAATTGTATTATTAATCTCTTTCCTTCTTCACCCCATGTTTTCTCATCTAACCTTTCCATTCCTTTGCCTATTTTTATATAGTCCTTGTTTTCCTTTATCTCTGGCCACACTGCTAGGAGAGCAAAAAAAATGTTATCTCTCTTTCTCCTATAGTTAATCCTTCTGATACTATGAAGTAATATATTTAAGTTCTGTAAATACCCCTTCTGTAAGTCCATAAAATTTTATACTAAAGTATTAATTTACCACATCACAACCTCTAACATTTTCTTACATTGTTTCCTTTCTTTTTATGCTTGCCTATTAAATCACAATTTAAATATCCAGTCATTAAAAATTCATATTTATCACTTCACAATCTAGAATCTAGTGAAGTAAACTTTCCCCTTCTTTAAAGGTAACATAAGAATATAATGCTATAATTCTATATACTTGAACTTTCCATTTTAAATCCACAATAGTTAATCTTCCCATTCTTACTAAACCTATATCTAATATTTCTCCTAAATTTCTGTACAATACAACTATTCCAGAACACCAATAATTTCCCAAATCGCAGATCATCTTCCCACCTCATAATTTGTTTCCAATCTTTCTTCACTTGTTTAAAAATCTTGTATCTTCTAGTACAATTACCTATACATCGCATTTATTCCACCATTCCAAAACTATTCTATGTTCTTAATACAATTTACATTTATAGAAAGCCCTTTAAAATTATTTTCCCTTTTTCTTAAATTTCTAGAAATTTTTCTCCTTTTTTCCTTTTACTATTTCCCAATTTATACATTCCTCATCACTTCAAAACATTCCTCTATTTCCTCCTTTATATTTACTTCTTTGTCTTCTTTGTCTAATCTATCTTCTACTTCCACCACTTCTAACATTTTGTTTCTTTGTTAATTTTTTTCTCTTTTTTCTTTACTTTCTTTATTGTTGTTGTGTCTTTTGGCTTATCCCAGTTAGGGGTCACCACAGCGGAACTCTGATCCGCTAATGTTTGGTAGTGGATTTTTACATGCCGAGTTACCAGCCCTGATGCACAACCTTCAATGAAGGCATGCTCATTCATGCATGCCTCCACACAGAAGACGCTCTAGCTGAGAATCGAACGGGACAACGTCTTGCTGTAAGGCGACAACGCTACCGCAGCACCACTTTCTTTATCATTAGTTTAAATTTTACTAACCATCCATAAAAGCTAAGAGAATGTGAAAGTACTTAGAATAACAACTGTTGAATTATACAGTGCTTTGAAGTTGCCATAAGGAATCCAGTTGTGATTTGGATGTGCTGGATTATGTTTTTATGGTAATAGGACAGGGTAGATAGAGAAAGTTGCTTCAGATGAAGTTTGAAATGAATGGCAACAGTTAAAGAGGGTTGAGAGGTACATGTTAAATGATGGTTATTTCACATTTCTTATGAAGAAAGAATACCGAAGAGCATTTGAGAACTGGGGACCCACTTCCCTTTTCAGGATATACTATCAGCCTTTGACAATGCTTATCTTATACTGGTTTAAAAAAGGTGTGCAGAAGTTTGTGGACGGTGTTGGAAGTGCTTGGCAACATAAGAATATTTGTGATATATTACAGTGGATTTTTGAGGTTGTAGACATGATTGCTGAATGGAAAGACAGCTTTATAATTAAGATACATTAGTAGAAAACCTTTCACTCTGTTGTTTAATAAACTTTAATTTAGATTTTGCAGTTGTTGCAGGCCGAGTCTGAGTCTATGTTAAGTCAGCTTTATTTACTTATTCATTTTTGCATTTTTAATTGCAGGCTTTGATGTTGTGCATCTGTACTATGGCAACACATCTTATTAGTCAGTATTTCATCTCAATTTTCACCTAATATACCATACTGATTAAAGCTCACCCCAGCCATGGTCAACAACCACCCCCTCTCAACTGGTAAAACAAGTTGTACAAGTGGTGGAAGATCATATAGCTGAAAGCTAGTAAAAGAAGTGCAGCTGAATATGTGGATTGACCCTAACACCTCAAGATGTACCTGCATTTTTTCATTAGGCAAGGTGGGCCATAATTTTCACTCACCTAGCCATCACTGTCACTCTAACTCCAGTCTCTATCAGGGCTGTAGAAGCAGTCTGATTCTGCTAACACATCATGCTGACTTCCCCCCAGAGGCAGGCCTGTAGGAGTTGCCTCATCACTTCTTTTTTCTCCCTGAGAACTTTGATAGGCACTTGAGCCACTAAATGAATTAAGGCTGCCAATGAAATTGGCTCGTGTTAGCTTTATGTACTGATGATTACAGTTCGTCTTATATTTAGCCCTTTATAGATGGCTCTGTGGTAGGGCTAGCTACCCAGTGGTATGAACATTAGCTGGGTTATGGATGATGGATTGATTGATGGACGGATGGATGGATGTCTAGGTGCTACTTGCCCCGTCATAAAAGACTTTTACACCAGTGCCCCGTGAGCCCATTTTTGATTACTCTTCATGTTCAGTGTAGATGGTATATGGAGGGGTGTGTTGCCATTCCACCTTAATTTATGTATGTTGATGGTATGGTTTTGATGGTCAGGGATAGGATTTTTGTTATGGAAGATATTGGTGGATTTGAAAAGTATTAGCACTTATTTGGGATTGTGTTTAAATGTTCAACACATTAAGGGCTTTAGTTATTGGTTCAGTAGTTGATACTGAATTGCCTGGAGATTCTGTTCAGGCCTTAGATTTGTTTACTGGGAAATTTCAGGGGTTATGGAAATGGAAACCGGTACTACGTAAGAGGAAGAAAGTTTGCAATAGATGGAATTAGTTTTCTATTACTTTAAGGAACACATATTTTATGCTCAGGAGTTTGACTTATATTGCAGACATCTACCTTTGCTGGATTATTTGGAAAAGAAGAGTACGGAAGTTGGAAGTATGTTTTGAGGTCTGTTGGGGGTCCTAACTTACACTATCAAAAGAGGTATTTTATATGGCAAAGTTGAAGATGGTGGATTGGTTATGTTGCATTTAGTACCTCCCCCTCCCTTTTTTAGGTCTATGTCATTTCTTTTTTTTCCAAGTGCTCTGGGTTAACACCACACAAATAGGAACTTTTCTAATGTAACAATAGATTGATACTTGCAATAATTCGGAACATAATAAATGGTGATGAGTGATGGGTGGGAATATGGGGGGGGGCTATTTTGCTCAGAAAGTGTCAAAATAGGAGTTAGAATTTTCAAGACACGAGTTGCATGAGATGGCTCGGTATGCATAAATTGTGGATACCTTTTTCATATTCTCTGAAAACTCAAAGGGTTATCCTGTGAAAGTTGAGGGGGATTCAACAGGATAGTTAGCCTTATTCTACATTTTGGTAGCTGGTCCACTGGAAACTGACACAAAGTACAACCAATATGAGAAAAGTTTGTGTGATTTTGAATTTTGTTGTGTCAGTGCTGTTAGGTACTTCATGCTTTCAATAAACCCCCTACTCTTTTTTAATAAGTAAAACCCTTACTTTGTTTTATATAAATGTTCTATTGGATCTTTTACATCCCTCAGAACTGCCACCAATTCACACAGACTGGACCTCAGTTTAATGTCTCTTCCTAAGTGTAAACACACACACACACACACACACACACGGCATTATAGTGTCAGTGTCAGAAAATTAATCCAAGACCTCATACAAAAATAGAATATACAGTCTTCTGATTTTCCAGCATCAAAAGGTAATGTGCTACTTGTAAAGCCACTAACACTCCATGATTATAAATAATAGTAGATTATTATAAATATGCTAAAGAATTACAGAATACCTATTGAAATATGAGATACAGCATGAACTGTTGGTTACAAAAAAAAAAAATGAATGTTAAAAATAATCAAAAACATAAGACATTGATGAAAGGTTTTGAATTCTTGGTGAGTGTCACAGTGAACTGAAACACAATTGTATTTGCATGGTATGTAGATATAATAAGAAATTATGGACTATATGGGGTGGAAAATGGGCAAAATAATGGTCTGAAATCATATGAAGAACATGTATGTAGATGTTTGTTAAAGATGCGATGTATTTCAAAAGAAACTTTGGAGATAACATATGCTATGTTAAGGTGAAATATTATTTGCAGCATGTTGAAACAAAATTATCTGATGAATCAGATATATTACCAAATGTAAATGTTTTGAACTGTGAAACTAAAAAGTTTGGAATGTAGAATGGTAAGAAAGAATGAAGGGACTTATTTAAAGGCCATTATTGATAGTAGGTAATTCACAGATCAGGAATCTACATTCCTCTACTAGTACAGATAAAAATATGAGGAAAAAAGTCAAGTGAGGATGGAGGATGTAAAAAAAACTCATATGAGAGACATTAAAAAGACATACATGCAGCGACTAAATCAGACTTTATAGACTGATGCCCAGTATGCAAAGCCTTTCTATTTGCTTTGAGCAGTAGGCAGTGCTGTCACAACTCATAGCCCTCCTTGCTGCAATAGTGCAGCTGTGCTATACTCAGCAGTGAGAGTCTTGGTGTTGCCTACAAATATGGTATCTGGGAATGGAGTATATGCTAACGAGGTCTCTTAGCATTCCAGTGCACTGCTCTGTATGGTAAATTGTCTAGCACAGTAATTCATACATTGCCCATACAAGGCAATTTCCAGGCAGAGTAGTGCAGAGAACAAAATGCATAGGTGTACACAGAAATTTAGCTGCATACACCCAAGCATTTCACTGGGAGAGTACCTGCGCCCTACTCAAACTTCTGATCCAAGTAAGTAGTGGAAGGAACTGTGAGTGTATGAGAAGCTATATGAGCTTATGTGCTTTTGTCTATGTGTGTTGCGTGTGTGTAGGCAGTGTATATCAGTTCCATGAGTGTATATACATGGCAGCCTATTGAGAGTGTAAGTATGTCCATGTGAGGTCTCCAGTAATGAAGAGGCAATGCTGACTACTTAGATTAATTGCACAGCTGCAGTTTATACAGGATCGGCTTTAATTAGTTGACCCTATTCAACAACAGCTAAGGTAAGTAAAGTATGCAAGCTATATGTGTGTGTGTGGGGGGTTCCTATGTGTGATCTGCTAGGTGCCTGCACTACCTGCTACCACAGACTTCCCAGCTGAGTTATTCATACTTTACTCAAAAGGAATGTGCAAGACTATGAATGCATTAATAGTAAAGCAGAGCAAGTCAGCTTACCTGTGCATTGTGAATTGTCCTCCTGTGGCTTTCAGCATGAATGTAGAAATATGTGCAATAAAAAGAGAGAGAGAGAGAGAGAGATAAGTCAAAGATCTGACAGATTTGAAAGAGGAATGTGCAAAAGAGTTGACTGTCTCTGCACTGACACAAAGCCAACATGAAGACTGAGGTACACATGGAAATACACGTATAGCTGCCTAGGTTTTTCAAGTCTGTTAGGTCCTGGGGTACTTTAGTTAGATATAAAAGCTTGATGCTGTCACTCCATACTGAATTATTACATGGATAGTAAGCCTATTACATCTAATATGCTGTAAAACTGTGTTAATCAGGGAAGAATGACTGTACTGCTGAACTACTATAAATACTGTCAGCTCCTTTTCCCATAGAGGAATAAAGTTTTACTTATGACACAGACAGCCTGGATTTAACTGGGCACTGGAGATGGTAAGTGGAGGAAGGATGCACACATCTAAGGCACTCTTTCCTTGTTAGAATCACCAGTGCAGACTGGAGGCCACATAACAGCACTTATTCCAAGGAAAAGAAAGTCCTTCTGAATGGGTGCATCACTTGCAAAAGCAGATGACATGCCCTCAACTAAGGCTCATTGCTTTCTGTGCCTTGAGCACATTACTGGATGTATTTAGTGGGAACAGCTAGGCCTTAAGAACAAACCCCAAGATTCCCTAAGATTGGATGACAGTTATCACCTCCACTGCTTGCCCCGTTGCTCCTAGATGAAAAAATGAGCCAGTCTAGGGAATGAATGAATCTGTCAGATGGGAAGGGGAGGGCAGTCACCAGGGAACTGGGAACAAAAATAAAAGTAGTACTGGAAATCAGATAGTGGTCATGAGTGAACCAACCATGTAAAAGTTAAAGCAATGGCCCCATCCTCACCAAATCAAGTGTGAGAAAATAATATTCAGAATAATTTGAATTCTCTTTCCCATATGGTATGGTTAAAGAGGTCCTGCAGGACACTAGAATCATAAAAGGTACTGTGAAGGAGCAATTACAAAGACTGCAGGACGTAGAATCCACTATACACAGTCAACAACAGGAAGTGTAAGAACAATAGGCAATCATTCACCACATACAACTCATTTTGAATATCTTCAGGAATGGTTCAGGACTGACATTAAATTAGCAAACTTGGAAAAATAGAAGCAGGTGAAGCAACTTAAAGTTCATAGGACTGCCAACATGGATAGAAGGACCTTAACCATTTAATTTAATTTAGTTAGAATTAAAAGCCAGAGAAAGTGTATTCACCAAAGTGTGGGGCATGGAATCAAGCAACCTATCCAGAAGATTAAAATTTCTCAAAATGGTAGCAGAATTTACACGTGCTTGAGGAGGTGCACTAGAAGTAGTGCTGGGTTAAGATGACTTTGCACATGGCCTTGCAATCATAAGAAGCTATGTTCTGCTAATAACAAATTCTTACATTTCTGAAAATGGATTTCTACTGCAAGTTAAACAGTCCACGAGTTTAATACATGGGGCATCCAGAAGGGTCATTCTAAGGACAGAGGGCCATAGGATCCTACTCACTTCTCACTAGTGAGCCTTCTTTGATGAGGAGAAGATGAGATGTGTAGATTTTTTGAGCCAGAGTTCAAACAGTGAGCTTTGGAAGAGAGTACAGAAGCCTGCTTATCTGAGCTGATCAGGTGCATTTATTCTGTGGATGCTGTATCAAAAGATGTCATCTCTTAATCCACAGGATGCAGACCCCATGTAGTTGTCATTTGCCAGCCATGTCAGTAGTGTGTCCCTCCTGTCCTCTCATAACCCATTTGTGATGGGCAGGAGCCAGGATGTTCACAATGCGAAAGACAGTAGGTGGAATGTGAGAAAATAGAGGCCACCTCAAGACAGAACTTTTCAGAAGAGACTTTTACCATTCCATCTGTGTAAACTTCATCATTTCTAATCCATCTGACTGGCTTTGGATTACAAGACAGCCCTACTCTGCTGTCTCTGTATTGGTTCTTGCCAAGACTGCCATCATCTTCAAAGTGATGAACGCCTGAAGCTTCTCCCATCTTTTGTTTGCTGACAAAGAGACTGAAGTAGTGACATTTCAAACACATCTCATCTCTATACTTCTATATGCCTCCCCATCCTCAACAGTCTTAGAAAATTAGATATAACTAAACTTGATGCCTGCTATAACAAGATTGCTAAGTTTGCTACAAACAGCCCACATCAAACACACCATTTCTCAGCCCTCAAATAACTCATCTGGCTTGAACTTCCCCATCTTCTCTTTTAAAGCCAACTTATGCTAACCCATAAGATTCTTTACTACCCCGAGAAAAACCCTGCATTACAAAACTTAATACATGCTTACTCCAGTACCTGGGCCCTACGCTCCAGTAGCAAACCTCTCCTCCAACTCACTGAAGCCAATAACTCTGCAGGAGCCTACCTCTATTCAAATTGTATAGCTAAAAATGGAACACTCTGCCCACTAATATATCAGCCACAACATTCTAACAGCTGTCCTCTGCAGAAGGCCTTTAACATCAGATCTTATCAAATCGGCAAGAAAAACTGATCAATCAACTTGCTAACTACTTGTGCATCAACTCTGTTTCATACATAGGAAAAACTAATGCTGGCCACCTGGGCCTCATATTCATTCACAGATCTCTACTCCCGCATGGACTTCAAAATCCAACAAACCATCTTGAAAAGTCATTTAGCAACGAAAACTAACAAACATACGAACACCCCAAAACAAGGCAATAAATCAGTAATTAAAAAAAGCAAAATCAACCACCAGTAATACACATTCCCAAATACATTACTAAAGCTACATAAAGATATAACTAGAATAGAAATTAAAAAATAGGACTGTAGCACAAATTAAACATACTTTGCAATTAAAAAAAACACTTACTGAAATTTAAGTGCATTACACTTAGCAGTGTCAGTGGTACAACAGGTAACATATTTGTCTTTGGTGCAGAAGGTTATGGGTTCTTATCCCACACCAGGTAGAGGGATTGTTGACACTGTAGTGCAGGATAAGGGTGAGAGTGCTGCACTCCTGAGTGTGTCGTCCATCAGAGGTTCTATCTGCTTGAGTTGGTGGTACCTCAGGTGACTAATATATCCCATGACACCGACTGAAAATACTAGGGGAAGTTCACTGCTGCCCTGGCCAAATTTCACCTTGTAGTATCAATACTACCTTCGATCTTCCCTGAAAAGGGACTATTAGCTACTGGGAATAATCTAGTTAACAAAGGATGAGTAAATAAAATAATAAATAAATTACCTGAGCAGGAAACGTAAAATACATTCAATACAGATAAAAAATATTCTCCCAAAGAAACTGAAAGCATAAACCAAATAAAAAGAAAATGCAGCATTGCAGTTAGAGTCGGGAAGTGAATAACATGAAACATATCAACAAAAAATAGCTACTATAACCTAGGAGTACACTCGGTGTGTGCACACACACACACACACACACACACACACACACACACACACACACACTAGAAAAATTCTGCCACTCTCAAGCATTGTTTGGCCTAAGAAGTAAATCTGAAGATACAGTATATAAAAATAAAATAATGTATGAATACAAATGAGTATAAAATGGAAAAAAGACACACAGAAAATTACTATAAAAACTAATTAAGTAAGGGCAACAAGTATATATGAGCTAAACCAACTTAAGGAAAGGATGTGAATGCAGGAGCATTGCTACTTAATTTTTTTATTAGTTCTTGGAAGTTGCCATGCGAATATTTTAGGGTGCAACAAGGATATTGTGTTCTAAATCAAGTTAAAAAAGGATGTGCGGTGCATTACTGCTTGCATATGTGTATCTTTCTTTTCCTGAAGCTGCCAGCAAGATGAATAATTTTGTGAATATTTTTTTGAGGTTGTGTTACCTGAAAAAGCAGTACACATATTTATGAAAAACTGCTCTACTAAAATATTAGTCTTCTTATCTGTATTCATTCACCTAATCAAACTCAGCTGAGGGATTATGTAGCATCAGAAGCTGTTTATAAACTGAACTCTGAGACTGTACATAGCAGTTTAAGAAGAAACCAAAATTTCACACAGTTAAAAAATTATAATCCTGCACAGCTATTAATAGTAAAAATGGGTGAAGAAACTATTTTGCATTAAAATATGCTACAAACCATAGATTTTTAAAATGCACAATTCATCTCGTATCACTTTTATTGAATATGGCACACTGTTTACATACTCCGTCATTCTGTTTGACTCACCGGTTGGTGGTTGTTAACATGATTTCAAGCTTATTGCACTTTTCAGTCCCTTTGGTTCTTGGCCTCTGAGTATTTAAAGAACTGCAAGTCATTGAGTAACTGGGACACATAAATGCAGTAAACAGTTTTATGTCTAGGTATGATGCCTACAGTAAGCTAGGATGCTTTTTTTTGTGAGCGATGGATTTAGTACAGCGGTTACACAGCTGGCAAGCCATAACCTCCAGACAGCACTGTGATTCTTTTCCACTGACAGCTGTCTAAATCTTACTTTCAGATGTCAGGGCCAATATCAATGTAAAATCCTCTTATACGAGGGTACATGTCAGCAATGAGTTGCCAGCAGGAAGCAAAAATATACCAGCCTGCACTGACAGAGTTCAGTCTGAACTGGCATTCTTCTCCCAAAGGATGCTTGCTCAAGGCAAAATGTATAAAAAGCAAGCTGTTCAGCTTTCAGTCAAGTTTAGGAAAAAATCCGTTAATGCATTTTCTTTTTTACAGAATATGCAAGCATCACAGGCAATAGTCCAGAAGTCTCATTTCCCATCAAAACATGAATAATTCAGCTCAAAGCTTTTAGCCAAACAAAATGTATAATGACAAACTGGGTCTTTTATTTGGCAGGTATACCAAAGGGACTTGTCTTTTTTTTTTTTTCAAAACAGGCTAACTGATCACATTACCTACATTCATTATATTACACTGCTGCATTAGTCTGTAGCCATGGACTTCAAACAGTTAATTTCTATATAAACCGGTGAAGCACTGGAGCAAATAAATCATATGGGAAACTGTAAACAAGTATAGAAAATTTTCTAAAGAAAGAGGTGCAGCTTTCAGAAGGAACAAAACATGCTCTGCCCCAGTTTATATAGCAACAGTGAGTTATGGGAAGCACACTGGTATAGCAGTTAGCATTGCTGCCTCATGGCACTTGGTTCTGCAGGTCAGTTCTTGGATGGAGTGCTTTCCTGTGCAGTCTGGATGTGGTTCGCCTTACAGAATGGGCTTTTACTGAGTGTTGTTGTTTCTTTTCTCATCCTAAAGACATCATGGGCAAATTCACAGCCATCCAAATTGTCGCTGATGTCCTATCCAAAATTAGTTTCTCTACCTTGCATGCACTGAGTGCCAGGATAGAGTCTGGATATCAAAAGCAATAAAGTGAATATCATTAAGTGAATGAATTATTGTAGAATAGGATGAAAGTTATACACTCAGACTGGAATGAGAAAAAAACAGTATTCAGTTCAAATAATTATTAAAAAAAATGGAGAAAATTCCAGAACAAAAATCTAAGAATTAGAAAGCAGAAACACTGACAGAAGTTCATTCTCAAAGTAGAATTCTGACAATACTCTTTTTTTTGGCTTTGAAAATGAAAAGTCAACATTTATGTGATATATCTGAATGCATTTTGGGAACTTGGAGAAGCAATATCTGTATCTTAAATGGTACTGTTGTCATCAATTTGCTATAGAAAATAATAGTTTTAAGTGAGGCCATATGTGATTCTACTAAACAAAATGTGAAGAAAAGAACAAAATGAAAATCACAGATCCATTTGCCTGAAAATGGATCAGAGGAAGTTTTTGTGCACTTCTTTGCATTCATTTTGAGACCATGATTAAGGCACTAAGACCCTCCTGAAGTATACTGACATAATTTGGGGATTCAATAATTGCACCTAGTTTGCAGTCATCTGCAAACGTGGTCAGCCACAACCCCTTAGTTTTGCCCTGAATTTATGAGAGGTATATACCAAACAGAAGGGGGCCCAGCACTGACCCTTGTGGCACCCCACCGGTCACAGGTCTGCTGGCTGATGTGAAGACACCAATTTTGATAGTGTGACTGGTTTGTGGGCCAGTTGGCAACCCATCTTACAACAAAGGGGTTTACATTCAGTTTGTTAAGTTTATCAGTAATGCCTGAGTATGGATTGTGTTGAAAGCTTTTGCCAAGTTAAGGTATGCTGTGGGCACAGATTTGCTCTCGTCAATGGCCCTGGTCACATTTTTGAAGAAATCCACCAGATTTAACAGTCAGGATTTTCCCTTGATGAAGCTGAATTAGGTTGGATCCAGGGTTTGGAAGTCACATATGTCTTTATTCATGAGTTCCATGGCCTTACAGATGAGGTTGGCCAGACATATGTGTATATAATTCCCGGGTTTGTTGCTAGGCCACCTTTGTAGAGGGGAATAACTGTTGCTGTTCTCCATTCCGCAGGAACAAAGTCTGTCATTAAGCTATGATTGAAAAGGGTACTTAATGATGATGCTAGTTCATGTTTTACCCTGTTTAGAAGACAGCCTGGGATGCCATCTGGGGTCCCATAGGGGCAGTGTTTTTTTGCCTTGAATGAGGCTTTCTTTATTTATTTTTTTATTTAACATTTGTTAACAGGGAAAGTGTGACTTGGAACAAAGCCAATTTTCAGCAGAGGCCCAGGGAGAAATGTTCCAGACACATGTTTTTGTAACGATGACCTGTTCTTCAGATATGTAGGGTGGAGGGAAGTTTGGGGCAAGGTTTGTGATATGTTTGGAAGGGATAAGGGAGTGAAATTTTCATTAAGGCTATCCACTAGCAGGTTTGCTATTTCTGTGGGGTTAGTGTGTGTAACACCGTTAGTCACAACTTCAGTAAATGCTTGGGTCCTACCTTTTAAGCTAAGTACATAGCTGTAAAAGACCTTATGGTTATCCTTGGCTGGGCTTGCTAAGGTTTTCTCAAACAAGCCCTTAGAGGACTTGACACGTTGCCTTATTTGACTGTTGAAGCTCAGGTGGGGATTTTTTCATTGTTAAGGCTTCACCTTAGTTTTCTTGGACAGCAAGTTTTTGCATTTGTTGTAGTTTGTTGATACTGGATGTCTATCATGGAGGCTTCTTTTTACTTGGGGCTCTGTCTTTGATTCTTTCTGGAACAGTCGGGTCTATGTACATGTGCCAGTGATTGTACAGGGTTTTAGTGTAAGCTTCGGTGTAGTTACCACTTCCAGCTGTGGGTGGGGCGAGGAATGCATTTATACCTTCCCCTAGGATGGTAGAGTTTGTCTTCTGACTTCACCCTTTGTGATTTCTGGTGTTAGTGACAGCTCAAAGGTGAATGATTTGTGGTCAGTTTTAACTAATGAGGGTCTGACAGTTGTGGTGGTGCATCTGTTTGTCATCTTAGTGAGGACCAGATCTAGTATGTTTGATCCTCTTGTCAGGGTATGAACAATGTTTTCCAGGGCAGTGGAGTTAACGAAGTCAAGGAACTTTTGCGCTATTGAGTTAGGGCTAGAGTAGGTTTCCCAGTTGATGGTGCAATAACTGAAATGCCCCATAACCAGAGTGTTCAGTAATATTTGGATTGACTCCAGTTTGGTCAAGCAGGCTTCATGTGCATCATAATCCATGGGTGGGGGATCTATAACTGGCTATGACTTGAATGGGGGTCTTACCCACAGTTACCAGAACTTGGAATAACTCCATGGAGTTGTCCAGTCTAACTAGATGGGAGGTGAATGTATCTCTAATATAGATAGAAACACCACCTCCATTGGTTCTCACACATTTGTTTTGTGGTCTGAAAATGTGAAAGGCATTGTAGCCTTGCAAGTCAGGGGTACTCTCTGCAGCCTTGAACCAGGTTTCTGTAACTGCACAGACATCTACATCTACATCTTCCAGTGATAGAAGTGCTTCCAGGGTGTGTAGTTTTTGGTTTAAGCTACTAGCATTTAGCAGGATAACCCTTATTTTGTTATGATTGGCAAGTTTCATTTCAGTACGTTTGTTTTCAAACCTTGCCTAAAAAGGCACTATGGGGGGAGGTAAGAGCCTTTGCCAGCAGCCAAAGCCTAGAGGTGCCAGGTGCAAACCATCTCTGGCAAAGCAGAGAGGTTTGTCAGTCATGACTTCCCAGGCTGCAGAAACTGGATCCCATTTGAATGACACCAAAAACTAAACAAATTATTGAAATCATTCAACGTGAGGGTAGTATGCTGCTCAAGGCTAGGGACATACCTGCCTGGGACACATATTCAGAAAACTCAATTATGTCTCTCTTCATATAGTCCAGTGAGGTACATCTCAGGTTGTTCACTCCAACATGAACTATGACAGAGTCATAATGGCATTTGTTGTTGAGAGACATGAGTGCATGTGTGATCTGACTAATCCTGGCACCAGACAGGCAACTGACCGTGACTTTCCCCTTGTCTAACCTGGTGAGTGGAACATCCGTGTGTCTCACTATGGAGTCTCCACTAACAAGAAAATATGTTTTTGAGCCATATGCCTTACAGACTTGGTAGGTGAGACACTGGTGTTATTATGTGTCATGGGTGATGTGGGAACAGTGTTAGTTGTAGCAGTCTTGTGTTTTGCTGGTCTCTGGTATTTCAATACATTTTTTGAGAGAAACTCTGAGTATGTCGATTTTTGTGTTTGATGCATACTATATATATATATATATATATATATATATATATATATATATATATACATATATATATATATATATATATATATATACTCATTCAGCCTTTTCTACTGAACATCACACCCACTAATTAACTAACCTACCTCCTCCCCTATTTACTTAAAAGTCAAACTACTACTTCTCTTCTAGAACTACAATCTACCTGTCTCCTCCTTGCTCACCTCCCCAATAATTAAAATGTTCACAACACTTATCCCTCCACAACTTAAACTGCTTATCTGCTTATCACTTTTTTCTTCTCTCTTTACTACCTACCTCTTAACCTTCTATGAATACCCACTTTACTCTACTCTTCCTTTTCCATCTAAACATACCTCTACACCTATACCAACTTTCTCTCATACCTTCTTAAATCTCACTACTCAACCCAACTACCTACTAGCCTAATACCACAGACTAGCATACTTCAAATTAAGCAAACTAAAATCTAGGAAACTAATCGACAGCTTTCACAAACTTCCCCAGCCAAAAGATTTTAAACTCATCCACTTACTGTTGGATGGAGATATTAATCCTAACCCTGGCCCACACCATACCAATACCAATACCTACAAAAAACAAGACAAAGCTACTTCTCTATCATCTACCATACCTACCAACTCTCTCTTTATTGCCCATCTCAATATACAAAGTATTTGTAATAAAATTACTCAAGTCCATGCCCTTCTAGAAATCCATCAATATGATATTTATGTTTAACTGAAACATGGCTAAAGCCTACCATCAAAGACAATGAAATCACCCCACCCGGGTATAACATCATTAGACTCGATCGCACTGCAAAAAAGGGAGGAGGGGTAGCAATTCTCTATAAAGCACAATTACAAATTAGTATTATACATCAGACTCTTAGCCTAGATAATCATGCAGAGGTAATCAGCTTCAAACTTCAAGTCAACAGTAGTAAAGCCATAAATATCATATGTTTTATCTTCCCCCAGGAAATAACATCAACACACTCGAATGCATCCTCAGTTCACTCTCCACCTACCTCCCTCAAGAAACACTAGTCCTAGGTGATTTCAACACTGATTGGTATACCTGTAATAGTACAAACCCCACCTCCCATATAAACCTACATGGCTTTATACAACTCATTAATAATCCCACTAGAACTAATAAAACCAACAACAATGAAGCCACCTTAGATGGGATTCTTACTAATACTCCTCAACAAACCTACCAATCAGGTACCCTCCCAGATGATCTAAGCGACCACTCACTTACTTATGTAATTAGACATAAAACCAACCTAATTTTACCTACCACTTACAGAACACTACGTTCAAAAAAGCAATTTAACTCTGAACATTTTCTAGCTGAATTAATACAATGTAATTGGTCCCCACTAAAATATCTCCCACTTAATGAAGCAGTAGAATACTTCAATTCCACATTCTTAGCTATCCTAGATCACCATGCCCCTAGTCGAACTATTAGAACCAAAGCTATAGCAGCACCCTGACTGACCAATAATACTAGGCAAAAAAATCATTCTCAGAAACAAATCTTGGGCTAAATGGCATACCACTAAAAATCTAACTGACCGCCAAAACTTCAGAGAGCTTAGAAACAGTACAAAAATAGCCATCCTGGCAGACAAAAAGAACTATTACCTTCAATTACAACAAACCTCCAAAAAGGAACCTAAAAAATTCTGGGCCAGCATTAATAATCTTTTATCCCCAGGCCAGTCTATCACACCTAACCCTCAGCACTCTAATCCAGAGAATCTCACACAAATAGCCAATGACTTTAATTCATTCTTCACTAATACTATCCAAACTCTTGATAGTCACCTATCTCCCGACAACTCTAAGCTACTCTTACCTAGTTTAAATCCACCTCCTTCCTTTCACTTACAACCTGTATCTACCTCCTTCATCTTATCACTGCTCCAAAAACTAAGACCTACCATCCCCTCTGCAGACAAACTCCCTGCAGAATTCTTGCAAATAGGAGCCAAAGCGATTGCCTATCCCATTTCTATTCTGATAAATAGATCCATAAATGAAGGAATTTTCCCCTCTATCTGGAAGATATCTCACATCATCCCACTACACAAAGGGGGTAAGTCTAATGACTTCTCTAACTTTCGTCCCATAGCACTTCTATCACCTATAGCTAAAATCATGGAAAAATGTATCCATAAGCAACTTCTTAACCACCTTCTGCAAAACAACCTACTTGCTAACTGTCAGCATGGATTCAAACCCTCCCACAGTACTACCACAGCATTACTCTCCTTTACCAACTCCATCAACTATAACCGCAACAATAATAACCTATCATCTTCAGTCTTCATTGACTTATCTAAAGCTTTCGACATGGTTAACCATAAACTTCTTCTACACATACTAAAATCTCTCTCACTTGATCCTCCTTCCTTAACTTGGTTTACATCTTACCTAGAAAACCGTCAGCAAGCAGTTCTCTGGAAAAATGCACTATCTAATCTCCTTCCTATTTCTTTAGTTGTACCTCAAGGCTCTATCCTAGGCCCCCTTCTATTTTCTATCTTTATTAATGACCTCCAATCAGCTATCCCAAACACTACCTGCATACAATATGCAGATGATTCTACTATAATCTGCACTGCTAAATCACAAACTGAACTCCAGTCACTCACACAAAAAGCTTTTACCACTGTCGAACAATGGTTCTGTGACTGTTGCCTATTCCTTAACCCCAAGAAAACCAAATTGCTATTGTTCTCAGCTTCCCGTAAATCTGCCCCACTCAACTTCACTCTTACTTCTGCTGATAGCACTCTTATTTCTCCGGATTCAACTACTAAACTTTTAGGAATAACTATTGACAATAATCTCAGCTTTGACTCTCACATCAACAACACAATAAAATTAAAGAATAAAAAAATCGGATCCCTTTACAGAATCAAACCCTTCCTTACACCTGAAGCAAGGACCACCTTAGCCAGATCTCACCTCATCTCTACTCTTCTATATGCTTCCCCCATATACACAAATCTCTCCAAAAACAACCTCAAGAAACTATCAACATCTTACTATAATATTGCTAAATTTGCTATAGGATCCCCATTTAGAACTCACCACTGCCTGAACCTAAGACTACTAGGTTGGCTTGAACTTCCAAACCAACTCATACTTCAACAGTTCTTAATAGCTCACAAGATCTTATCCCAACCAACTAAAATACCTTTACTCTCTAACCTCATCACACCATACAATAACCTGAAACATTTACGCTCTTCCAACAAACTACTGATTAATATAACCAAACCCAATAACTCTGCAGGTGATTGTCTCTTTTCCAACTCTGTTGGAAAAATGTGGAACAAACTACCCTCTGATATCTTATCTTTGTCCTCTCTCCCACTTTTTAAAAGACAACTGAAAATTCATCTCAATAAACACTGGCTATGCTCCTGCAACAACCCGGATTAACTCTGCTTCTTCCTCTCTATCTTTTCTTCTTCCATAATTCTTACAATCTCTGCTCCCTATACCCCTGATAGGTCTACCTTTATATAACACCTATATAGATATATGTTATCTCTTGCATACTGTATGACTATTATAACAAAAAAAATTTATAAGACATTTGTCTATTATACTTTTGATTTTTGCTCTGACTATATTGTGTATATCGTGTATTAACTAGCTCTGTCTTCACATTTTAGTATTGTATTGCCTATCTCTGTTTAACTTGTTATAACCATTGGAGCTTTTCTCCCCGGGCCTCTACTGAAAATGGATATATATCCAGCTAGACTAGCCCGGTCAACAAATGTAAAATAAAATAAAATAAAAATAAAATAAATGTGTAAGAGTAGTGGTACTATGTGCATGAGTAGTGGTAGGTGGGATGACAACCTCTTCATTGTTACTATTTCGAGTGTAACAGAGCAGGGATTCAAGATTCTTGGTGTAAATACATCTGTAGTACTCTGTACTAGAGTGAGTTATTAATAGAGGGTTGTCAGTCTACATGAGGCAATTGCTACACTACCCCAAGTGACCCAAGTTGACATGGTTGGCAGGAGAAACAAGGGTAGTCCAACTGTCCATAATGCTAGGTTGAAGAACTGTTATCACAAAGGGGGACGTACGGGACTGATCAAGGAGGTGCTCAGTAGATGGATATTCTGCCATGTTTTTTTTTTTTTTTTACTGGTGGTTTAATAGGTTACAGTTCACTAGCAGTATTTCTTAGACCAGAAAAGTACTAAGGCTGAGGAATACACTAATGTGCTACAGATGTATCTAAGGGAAAATTTGTCAAATTTATCTGTCCAACTATGGCGCACAATTGTGCAGCAGTGCACAGTGCTACACAATGCACAAAGAAGCAAAAACCTGCTCAAACGCAGGGCATCACTTAGTAGGTAGTTTGTAGTAAAGAAATTTCTAAAGGTACCGTGGGTGGAAGGGATCTCAGGTTTCAATTTTATTTCAGAGACTGCTTTATGGTCAGACCTAACGTGGTGAAGATACACAAGGGACGATTCAAGATGCTCCAATAATAGTAATTCAAGGATTCAAAATGTTCTTCCTCCTTGTGGGCACTCAGGCTAATTGCTCCAGGACATTTGTTTTGACAAAGTTCTGGAATCTTTGTGCTTCTACATTAGCGGTGGCGTAGGTTTCCCAGTCTATAGTTGGATACTTTAGATCACGTAGAAAAATGGTATTGAGTTTAATACTGAGTGATTCTAGTTCCTGTAGACAGGCTTTGTGGCTTTCTTATGCCATAGAGAGAGGTCTATAGCTGGGTAATATATGGTATGGGGCTTTTCTGATGATTATTTGGACATGAATAAGTTCTAGAGCGAGTCTCTTCTGGATGTAAATGGAGACACCTCCACATTGTTCCCATCCTACACAGTAGCTGATGCAAACTTGTTGAAGGTGTTTTAGCCCTGCAAAGCCATAGTAGTCTCCACTGTTTTAAACCAGATCTCAGTCATTACAAAGATGTAAATGTCCTTCAGGGTGAGATGGGCTTGTAGGAACTGGAGCTTCTTATTTAGGCTCCTAGCATTGATCAGTAACACTTTCATATTTTTCTTTGCTTGTTTCACTATGTTGTTTCACTATGTTGGTAGGTTTATCAAAGTGGCACTCCCTAAAAAAGGGACTATGTGGGTGGACAATGGTGGACAATGTCTTTGAAAATAAGTGAAACCCCACAGGGAAGAGATGCATGCCATTACTGGTAAAGCAGCATAGTCTGTCGATCATATCCTCCCAGGTTGACAAATATTGGAACCCTTTGAATGACACCAAAAACTAAGCCAATTATTTTTTGCTCATATTGCAGTATTATCCTAGGAGAATGTAGAATGCTGCTCAATGCCTGGCTCATATCTACCTTGGACACATAGTCTCAGAGCTCCATTATGTCTATCTTCATATAGTCCAGGTTGGTGCACCTCAAGTCATTGGCACCAGCATGAACTATGACAAAGTCATACTGGTACTTATTGTTCAAGAACTTGAGTGCATGCATGATCTGATGGATCCTGCCACCAGACATGAAACTAACCATCATGCTTTCCTTGCTCAGCATGGTAAGAGGCACATCTGTATGTCTTACAAGGGAGTTACCTATAACAAGAATGTTTGGTTTGGTCGATGCTTGTCTTACAGGCTGAGCATCTGTGACTTTGGGACTTCTTGTGCTATGTTAGAAGTTATGCCTTAATATGCTGAGTGTTCTTAGTGCCTGTGTTGTGTTTTGGTCTTCGAGGTTTATGCAAGTTAATGTTTAGAACCTCAGAATATAATGGATTATGTGTGTTGTAATGTACTTGAATAGGTGTGATGTGTGGTGTACTGCTGACAATTTTGGTGTCTGAGTTTACTGTCTGTGAGATTTTTGCCTCCAAGGCTATTATGTATGTACATCTCTCACACACTGTTACAGTCAGACAGCATGAGACAGTTCTTACACTGTCTCAAGATACCCATCTTAATCAGGCTGGCAAGAGAAGTTGTGAGTAAGTGGTGGTCTTTGATACAGACGGGAATAACTCTCGGGACAGGGGTAACTGCATATTTCTTAACTGTACCGAATTCCTTGTATTTACCAGTTTTGAGGGCAAAATAATGGGGTGCCACGAATTTCTGAGTGGCCCTTTTAATTCCCGATTTCTAAAAAAAAAAAAATTAAGTTATGGCTAATATCATCACGCATCGCCAACATATCCTGCAACATCATCAACCTGCAGGCCTGGACGGGTGTGATAACAGCTTCCTGAGGTAGTCCCTGTCAGACTGGAGAGGGATATTATGCATGTGTGGCATGCTGATATTTGTTCTCAGGAATTTGGCTAGTGCTATTGTCAGACCAGTGTGAGGTAATTAGTTAGAAGGCACAACACATTTTTTTTTATTTATTTTTGCAATATTTCTTGCAAGTTGCACAGCATATTGGTAGTTTAATTTTGACATTTGGATTAGTCTGTTCTCACCCTGTTCTGTACTGTAGGTACCCTCCCATTGGCTTCATTACGGTAGTAGGTTTCTGTTATGTGGGGTGCAGATTTGAGCTCAAGTTTCCGTATAATTAAAACAACAATGCAGAATGCAAGAATCCAAAAACCTGGCAACCTGCACTTATTGCACAGTGGGCTTACAAAGCACTCTGCATGCCACTGATTTGTAATACATTCCCAGCGCCCACTCACATAATCACACTAAATTGCAAGCTGTGGATTCATACTGTGTGTGTTAGTGTATGTCTGTTTATTACTGGTTGCGGTTGGTACATGGCAACTGTAAAGAGCAAACCACATTTTCCTCAGCAACTATGAAGAAAATCCAGCCAATAAGTACATTTTTATTTGTGAAAAATAAAAGGTGAAACTTGGCTATATACTCTCAACTGCTGACTGTGGTCCTGTTTTGTAAGGTGAGTCATGACATGACTAGGTGTCACAAAACATGAGCCGTATCTCTCGACCTCTTAGCGCAAGAAATCTGGACAAAGCCTAAAATGACGGTTAGTGGGCAAAAGTCCAAAATATGGACAGATTTTAAATATTACTCATAAATTTAGAACGTTCATAGAATAAGGATTTCTGTTAGCAAAGTACATTTTCAGAAAGATTTGAAGTCTGAAACTCTAATGTTGTTAGTCCTTTTTATCACTGACTATTTGCTAGAAAACCATGATTTTTATGAGGAATGGACCAAAAACAAGAGGCAAAAATCTGGACAGTTGAGTGGTATGCAGCAAAGTTTGTGAAAATAAACTAGCCTGCATTTAAAAATGAACATTTTCTATTTATTTTGTAAATTATTTATTTCCATAATCTGTGTCCAAATATGGGTTCATAGGTAGGTACTAGGCTATCTGCCCGAAGGCATTTATAAGCCTAGCCAGAATGTGTTGGCTTTTGCTGCCCCCTTGGATTAGTTCCCTGTGCCTCTGTCCAGCAGACCCACCGAAGTGATCCCCAGAGTAAACTTTCTGTTTCTGATCCAATCGTCAAGGTTTCTCTTGAAGAGTGTTAGTGAAGAGCTGTGCCTAATGTAGACTGGAATCTTGTTCCAAAGCATGGGAAATCTCTGGGACAGGAATCTATCCCTCCAGCACGCCCTATTTATTGTTGTGGTGAGGTTTAGATCCCTAGAGTGTGTGGCTCAAGGGGATATGGTTTTCTTTATGTGAAGCATGCCCATCAATTCTGGGTTGGACATGGCCTTGTATGTCAGGCAGAGATCACCTCTGAGTAGGTGGTATGCAACCGAGTACAGCTGGAATTTCTTCAGTCGAGCTGCATAGGGCATCTGTTTGAGGCCAGTGATCCTCTTGGTGAGGTACTTCTGTGGTCTTTCCAGCTGTTGTAGGTGTCTTGTAAGGTACATCTCAAATGGGGCGGTGTACTCTATGATGGGTCTGATGAGTGATGAGTAGAGGGGCACAATGACCTCTTTTGATCTGGATGCGAACCCTTTTGTGATTAGGTGAGCCACATAGAAGGATTTTCTAACCACTTTGGCAATGTGATTATCAAAGGAGAGATTACTATCTAAGTGGGTCCCCAGATCCCTTATTACGCCTTCCATATTTAGGGGACTACCAACTATGTGGTAGTTTATGGGTACTTTGTTTTTTCCAAAGGGGATGACTATGCACTTTTTGGCATTTAGCTTGAGGCAATGATTTTGTCAGCAGGTATCTGTATCAGTGAGACCCTTTTGGAGGATGTCTGTGTCAGCCGGAGAGTCAATTATAGCCCCTAGTTTGCAGTCATCTGTGAACTAGTTCAGCCATAGTCCTCCTGTGCTTGCCTGTACCTCTGCGAAGTATATGCCGAACAGAAGGGGTCCTAGGACTGAGCCCTGGGGAATGCCAATTGTAACCAGTTTAGAGTCAGACCTAGCTCCCGCAAGTCTCACCATGTGGGTTCTTTCTGTGAACCAGTTGACAACCCATCTTGTGACATAGGGGTTTCTGTTCAGGCTGGTGAGCTTGTCTATAATACCAGAATGGGGAATGGTGTTGAAGGCCTTTATGAAGTCTAGGTAGTCTGTGTGTACCACCTTTCCCTCGTCTACAGCCTTGGTAACTGTCTCAAAGATGTCCACCAGGTTTAGGAGGCATGATCTGCCCTTAACAAAGCCGGAGTGGGTAGGGTCCAGTGTTTGGAGGTTCCCAATGTCTCTGTTAATGAGTACCATGATGATGCGCTCCATAGCCTTGCAGACCAAGCTAGTCAGGCTTATAGAGTGATAGTTCCCAGGGTCTGTTGTGGCTCCACCTTTGTGGAGCGGAATAACCATTGCTGTGCACCACTCTATGGGTACGTAGCCTGTGGAGAGGCTGAGTTTGAACAGTGTGTTTAGGTGAGGGGTTAAGTTCATCTTTGAGCTCATGTAGGACGCAGCCCGGGATACCGTCCGGTCCCACTGATGCTGTGTTTTTGGCTTTGGAGAGGGCTGTTTTAACCTGAGTGTCTGTGATTTCAGGGTCTCTACATTCTTCTGGTATGGTTATGGTCCCTTTTGGGGGTGAGGGGGGGTGAAGTTTGCACTGAACCCGTCTGCCCGGATGTCGGCAATATCTGTCAGTTCAGTGTATTTTGTGCCATTCTGCACCAACTCTGAGCAGATCTGAGCATTGCCACTTATATTCTTGACATAGCTAAAGAATGCCTTGTGGTTATCTTTGGAGTCCTTGGCAATTTTTCTTTCGAAGCTCGTCTTGGATGATTTTATGAGGGATCATAGTTTCTTGCTGATACTGATCAGGGATGTCTTCCCTTCTTGGGATTTTACTCTTTTCTGTACTAGTTTCCTCCTTCTAGTGTATAGCTTGTTTATGGTAGGGGTCCACAAGACTGGTTTCCTTTTCTTGGAGGAGTGAGTCTTGGTTTTGCTTGGGATAGCACGATCCATGCATTCTTGTAGGTGCTCATAGAATGCATTAATAAAGGATTTTGCAGCTTGAACAGCGTTATCATTTAGCATGGGGGCTTTGAAACTTTCCACCTTGGTCTTAAGCAATGTGATGTTTGCTTTTGAAAAGTTTTTCACGGCAGTTTTCTTGACCAGGGGTGGAGGTGGAATGTGGATATCCAGAGTGATTTGTTTATGGTCAGATCTAACCAGTGAGGGGTTGACCTCCAGTGTGGAACACCGGTCACCCATGTTGGTGATGACCAGGTCCAATATGTTGTCACCTCTGGTGGGAGTGTTGACCAGTTGATCCAAGGCATTTGAGTTTATAAATTCTATTAAATGTTGGGCAAGGGAGTTAGTACTTGAGTAATTCTCCTAGTTAATGTTTAGGTAATTGAAATCACCCAATATTAGGGTGTTTGGTAGGACCTTTATGTTTTCCAGTGTTTCCAGAAACGTGGAATGGGGGTCCTGGGACATGGTGGGTGATCTGTAGCAAGCTACAATTTGAATTGCAGTTTTGCCCATTGTTAGTTGCATGTGGATGATCTCTGAAGCATTGTACTGTGCCACTAACCTGGAGGTGTGGGTATCCTTGATGAATATGGATACACCCCCACATTTTGTTTTTAGTAAAAATATTGAGTGTGACCATTGGATTGTGTGGAGTAGGCTACTTATATTTTATTAACTCATTGTATGGTTGCATTTTAGTTCTATTTGTAAAAACCCAGTCTTAGGTGATGGGCTGGCAATAGATAAAAAAGTTTTCAAAGAACATGATGAGTGTTTATTTTTCATTGTCTGCTTCCTGCTTGCTAAATGGCTGTTTCAGTTTTAGCTTTTTTGACCATAATCAAGAAAGTGTATAATGAATGAATTAATGGGCTCTGATCTCTCAAGTTTACTGTCTCTGATTTTGGCTGAAAATGTATCTCTTTTCCTCCTAATCCCTCATAAAATTGGGGCAATTTTGAGAGAAAAGGTGTTGGATTACACTTAATAATCAAAGCAATTGCTGACTCCAGGGTGGGGAGAAAACACAGAAGGACTTAGTAGACAGTTACAGAGGACAGCTCTCTTTCAGTTCAGCAGAGAAGTGATTGTATTACTTCTGCTGTATTGCTGTCTACCTTTGTACAGGTTAGGGATAGGGAAAAGTCAGTAATAGTATAACATTCGCATGAGCCATTTGTTAGGTATGTAGAGACCACAAACTACAGTTGCCTATTCATAAGGTTGACCCCTGAGTTTTAAGCTGTTTTACTGTTCAGAAATGCACTGTAAAGTGTGTTCTGACAAATCTTCCATACCACACTTGTATGTTTCCTTTTTCTCTTGGAAAAATTGGAGTTGGCAAACTTCATTGTGGACCAGGGTCTCTGAACAGCTGCAAATGGCCATCTCTGCTGGGTGGGAACAATAATCCTGCATATCATTTCCTGAAAATGGGTGTGAAGTGTTGAGATTTTATATAATATGCTTATCATACCTCTCAATCTCTCAGAGCAAGAAATCTAGTCAAAGCCAAAAATAATTACTGGACAAAGGCCCAAAAATAGGGACAGATTTTAAATATTGCTCCTGTAAACTACTTAGATAGTTGCTAGAATAGAATTTGCTTTATTACGTATTTTCTGAGGGATATGAAGTCTGAAATTCAAATGTCTGCCATTATTTATTATTATTTAGTGACATCAATCTCCATGTTGGTATCCCATAATTCCACTGGAGTGGGCAGAGTTACATGATTATGTATGCAAATCTTATGTTAATCAGTGTTCTGATTTTTTTGGCCAGTTGTACCTACTTTCCATGGGCCTTTGTCCAGATTTTTAATGTTTCCAGGTTGAGAGGTATGGTTAACTGTAACTGGTTGGATTCAGTTTTAGGATAATGTTTGGGTGGACTTGTTGTTGAGTATTTAAAGTTCAGTACAAAAAAATTAGCCTGGAAGCCTTCTTCTGCCACCAGTAAGAAGAAGTATACTAATTATAGTAAAAAAAAACTCTAATGCTATTAAATCAGTGCAAGCAACACATCCAATATTAAGCAGTTTTATCAAATGTCTTTTAACCTAGTGAACAATTTAAAGATAAAGACTTTGTAAAATGATACTTTTGTGATTATAGCAACAACCAATAAACAGGGAGAGGGAAGGGAATTATGCTGTCAAATTATCATAATGGGCAGGCAACAACAGATACACTGGAACACAACTGAAACAAGATGGGTAACACGGAAAACTATTAGACTGTTAGCTCTGAGCTGAATGGCCTGGAACTTTTTTTTTCAGTTAAACTGAAGCTATACCAGTCAAGCTGTTAAAATGATTAATGTGTTCTTTATGTCAATGATTAGTAAAGACTAAAAGCATGACACACAATAGGTACACTTTTTGATCATGCTGATTTAAAGGCACATATATCCAATACCTTTACCTTAGGAAATATATATATATATTTTTTTAAATTCATGACTTATAGCATTTTTGGCTAGAAGAAGAGAACACGGCTGAGATTATTTTATTTTATTTATTTTGCACACATGGTTAATGTGTCCTTTTCATCAACGGAAACAACTAACCTGACCCTTAACAGTACATACTGAGTTACTTTCCTGTGCCTGCAATTTTAAGAGGAGGGTGAGGTTTTTCTTTGCTCCCAGTAATGGATCAGTTTACTTGTGGATTCAGCTGATTTAGTAGTTTGACACAAATTCCACTATGCTGCTCCAAACTGCTGAAAAGAACATAATTACTTGTTTATGTATGTCTAGCACAAGTATCACTTGCCAGATGCACAGTTTAAGACTGTGAAATGCTTGCCCTTGTCTATTGATTACCTCTACTGTGCAAAGCAGAAAGAGAAAATATGTTCTACATTTTATACTTTGCAAAGCTTATTTGCCAAGTTATCAGTATTAATATTGAATAAGCAGCTTGCTAGAAATCAAATGGGAGATATTTTAAGCAAGATGACATAGTAAGCAAAATTATCTATTGCAACAAACACCAGGCTGTACTGAAACTCAGAAATGGAGTTTATCCATTTGAAAGCTGCTTGCTGTAATTTTATTTTGATTTCATTTGTGTGCCTGAGCTGCTTAGGAAAGTGACCTTAGTGGTGATCAGCAGGGCTTTAGTTACTTAGTTTTGTAAATGCATATTCCATATTAATTGAAAGTAGTTCCACAGTAAGTATTTTAATACAGAACATGAATTTCTGAGAAGTGCACCTACCAAACTGTGGGGGTTTTTTTCTAGCTGGACTGTTAGCATTTAAAAAGAAAATCCTGAAGGCAATCATCAAAACGTGCCCTTTTTCACCTGTGCATGTGATAGTTGCTCTAAACAAACCCATGAGTTACATGTATTTTAGCTTATAGCTTCAGAATAACATTTTTTTAAATTTATTAGCTCTTGTTGCTTTATAGAGCACATGTAATTGACAGCAATCCAGCAAGGATTGCAACATTAACTCATATATGTCATCAGTTACAATGTAGCTAGCTACAATAAAGTGAGTTGATAATGAGGACTTGCTTCAAAATGCAAGCAGTTTATGCACAGTATTGCACTTTGGATGGTTTTCCCCTAGTACTTCTATAGAAATATTTAATTGATTTACATTCCTATTTAGTCACTATTTGCAAGTCTAGCCAAGACAAAATTAATGGCACAATTGTTTTCAGCTCATTTCAAATTTAGAGCTTGGTACAATATCCCTAACACTTTGCAAGATCTAGCAGTAATTTTTCATGAGCTCTGCTTCCTCATTTGTGGCCACTCTATTTTATAATCCTTTCTTAGAAACCTGCACATCTACAGTTTATAGGGTACATAATAGCATTTCATAACTATCATTTGCTCAGTATAAATATTTATAGTTCATGCTTATCTTCCATACAGCTCAGTTTTCTTTGCAGGTTTTTCCCTACACTACACTGCACAGAGATGCAAAAACTAATACGATAGATGTGATATAATTCTGTAACTGCTTACCGTTATACTCAAGAAATGATAGATTATATGTTGGGCACACCATGTTAAGTTGGTTGGGGAAACAGTATAACTTGTTATAAGCAGATGGGATGAGTTTCACAACCCACCCAAATTCTGCAGTTAGGACTAATTGTTTATTCACTTTATTCATTTGTTAATCAGGTACGCCCAATGGACACAAATGTCATTTTCAGGTGCAATCTGAGAGCAATATCATAGGCAAATGGAGGTGAAAGGAATCAAACCCTGTGCCCTTGACTATAGGCAGCAGCTTAACCATTCATAACCTTAATCTACTGCACTACCTGCCAGGCAATGTATATAATAAAGTTATGTTTCATCTGTCTGAGAATGAGATACAATGCCACATTGTCACTCAAAACGTGTAACCAGTACCAACATCCATTCGTGTTAGGATCTTCATAGGCCCACGGACTACTTAAGGTATTTACCTCACTATGTAATGTGGATATTTCTTTCTGTTCATGCATATTATGCTCTGCAAAAGGCTGCAACTGGTGTACAGGGACCAGATGAGCTGACCAGAGTGAAGGAGATTGTTCAATTCATTAGGCTACTAATGAGTAGTTGACCAACAGAGAAATGATAAATGTGGGAGGACAATAAAGAGGGATAGAAAACTTAAGTGTCTGTGGGTGGTGCTTATGGATAGAATATTTTATTCTGGGTAGATCTAAAAAAGATTCGGCAACATTAATGTGTAAAGCTTTACCTCTGCCTTTCTTTCTGGACACCTTTTCCTAACTGAAAGACTGAATGCACACTGCATCCTCCCTTGTTCTCCACTGAAGAAACTGGCTATTCTGTTTCCTGCAGTTAGGTCAACTGTGGGAGGAACCCCTCTGTTCTCTGTTACCATCTTACAAAGAGGTGACAAAGAATGAATACAATTCTTTAAGTCAGACATTAAAATAAATGGACAGAGCATGCCTATAAATATGTAGAAATTGTTGAGGAGACTTGTATTCTCAGGCTGCAGAGTGGTTCTCCCCTGTCACCAATAATTGTCTGAATTCACCTTCTCACCCCTGGCACACCCATAGACTTTCTCCTGCCCCATGTGTGCAGTGTAAGCTGTGATACCATCTGCCCAAGGAAAGGCAAAAGTACATGTCATGGGCAGGGTGAGTGGGATTGTCGATTATCTTCCTAACCCTTCCCACACACAGAGTCTCATACAGATCATTCATGGATGGGAGCAAGGAACCAATGACTTTTTCTGCTCTCCTCACTACCCTCAGGAGAGCCTTGCAGTCAGATGCTTTGCAGTTACCATACCAAACTATGATGTTATTTGAGAAAATGCTCTTGATGGTCCCCCTGTAGAAGGCTTTAAGGATGGACTGAGACAGGTTTGCTTTCCTCAATTTCTATAGGAAGTGCAGACATTGTTGTGCCTTCTTCATTGTGTGGCTAATATGAATCGACCAGGATAGGTCATCTGAGATGTGCACCCCCAGGAACTTGGTGTTTTTGACTATTTCCACTGCCACCCCCTTCATTTGCAGAGGTTGATGTACCTCCTGAGTCCTCCTGAATTCCACTATTAATTCTTTGGTCTTGCTTACATTTAAGGCCAGATTGTTGCTGTCGCACCAGCCTATCAGATGCTCCACTTCATCCCTGTAAGCTGTTTCCTCACCATTTCTGACAAGACTTACAACAGTGGTATCATCTGTGAACTTGATGATTTTGTTGGATCCATGCAGTCATGCGCCAGCAACGGGAACAGCAGAGGACTCAGGAGACAGCCCTGAGGGACACCCGTGCTCAGTTTAATACTGATTGAAGTGTTATTATCCACACATACATTTTGGAGTCTGTTGATGAGAAAGTCCAGTACCCAGTTAAAAAGGGGGGTGTTGATGCCCAGCTGGACTAGCTTCGATATCAGATTCTGGTGGATGACAGTGTTGAAGGAGAAACTAAAATCGATGAGCAGCATTCTGACATAGTAATTCCTGTTCTTTAGCTGTGCCAAGGTTTCATGAAGTGCTATAGCTACTGCATCAGCCATGCAGCGGTTAGATCTATAAGCAAACTGTAATGTATCCAGTGTTGCAGGTACTCTTGAAAATATATGGTTCTTGATAGACTGCTCAAATACTTCATTACTGTTGATGTAAGAGCAACTGGCCAGTAATCATGTAGGCATGTTGGTTGAGATTTCATGGGTAAGGGAATGGTTGTCACATTTTTGAAGCAACTTGGTACAATGGCTATTTGCAGGGATGTGTTCAATATATCTGTTAGTAAAGTGGACAGTTGGGTAGCACCAGTGGTGGCTGGTGACCTCAAATCAAAGGGGGGGGGGCTGCTGAATTGGTGGGGCCAATAGGAAGGGCTGTGGTCAACTAGAAAGAGGTGAGGCTATGCCAAAAACCACAAAACAGGGACTTTAATAATATATGCTGCCCTGGGTGCCACCACCAGACTGTTATTATGAGAGTTCAATCAAGACAAAATGAATTGTAGAAGAAAAAAAATATTTCAATGCATTGGCTACATGACAGCTTACTTGATATCTAGATGGAAACAAAAAGGTTGTGAGGCATGAAAAAATAAATTAATTTTTAAATACATTACTGGAATGCCAGTCAAAATCAAGTATAAAAAAACAAGCCACACTCAACTCAAATCACTTCTCCCTGCACTGCAGTTCTAATTATAATTTATATTCAGCTTTATAAAAGTACCAAGTAACATGCTGAAAGTAGCAATCTCTGTGATACCCCCACTTCTAAAAATGCTTCTTATCCAAAAAAGACCTGCCGCCTGACAACTATCTACTTGTTTCATGGGGAAAACATGATCAAAGTAAAAAATGAACAGTAAACAAGAAACAAGCTCAAGATAAATGCTTAAAGGATTACTGCACAGGTTATGGACCACACATGATAGATTGGCATTCTGTTTAATTTATGGGTAAAGCCTGCAAAGATGACTGCAAGTCTCCAACAAATGTAATGAGCTTCTGAAAATACTGCAGTCCTGTCCTTTATTACAAATACTGTCATATGCATTTCAATACCTAAGGCTGATACACTATCTAGTTGTGTAAATATTCTCTGCATGGCAACAACAAGAAGGCTTTCAAAGTTGGTAATTCTTTAACAGTATGCTTATTAAAGCTTACTTGCATCTTACAGTCTCAGACAAGCTTACCTGATGGTCATTAAAGCATTGCTACTTAACCACAGAGCAACAGGCACTGCAATGACATGCATTGTCTGAATAAGAAGAAGCATAAATCAACAGTATAAAAATATGACAGAAAACCAGAACATTCTGCAAAATCAAGGACAGATGAAAATCCACTGTAGTACTTCTGTCTACCTTGGATGGGGGGATACTCTGCACACTTACACAGCATAACTGCTCCTTGCCTTGCTTGGACACATCCAGATTCACTACGTGGGCGAGTGGGGTGCAAATAGTATGACACAGTTTGAAATGTCTCTGGCTAACAGTGATGGCCCTGACACATTTGTCATACCTCTCAGCCTCAGAGCAAAAAATCTGGACAAAGCCATAAACAGAAGTGAGACAAAGGCCCAAAATAAGGACAAATTTTAAATATTGCTCTTATAAACTTAGACAGATAATAGAATAGTAGGTCTTGCATTAGTCTGAATTTTCGGAAGGGTATGGAATCTGAAACTTAAATGTCTGTCTTTATTTTCTAACTTCAATCTTTAATGATTTGCCACTAATTTTCCAGAAAATCACAATTTTATGAAAAACAGACCAAAAATGTGATGCAAAAATATAAAATAGCCACACAATACATCTGGGAACCTGTCAAAGAAGGGACACTTTTTTAATATTAGTACTGTTAACTTGAGCAGCTGACAAAATAAGAGAATCTCTAACATTTCTGAAATTAAATGTAATCTATAACTCTGATCATTACAATTATTTTTTAATTGTAAACCCTCTACATGTTCTTCCAAATTTGCCATTTTGTGGAGGTATTAGGAGGAGAGCAACATTTTGAGCCAAAATCTGGTACAGTTGAGAGGTTTGTACATACTTAATTCTATAAAGCAATTTATTTGTGCGTACCTCTCAACCTCTTAATGCAGGAAATCTGGACAAGGCCAAATATATTGGGGGAACATACAAATAGTACTAAAAATTGCTCTTGTATAAACTTAGACAGCTGACAGAGCAATAGGTCTTGCTTTAGAATGCATTTTTCTGAAGAGTATGAAGTCTGAAACTCTATGTCTTTCATTATTTAGTGGCTTCATTCCTAAATGATTTGCCTGAAAAACCACAAATTTTATGAGGAAGAAACCAGAAATAAGAAGCAAAAATCTATCCATTCTGCATAAATCTGGACAGTTAAGAGGTATAGTTAAGCTGTGGCTGTCTGAGTTTGCCACCTTTCCCTCCTCACAAAATCATGGTTGAATGGAGCCTCCCCCTGCAGCTTTTCCAATGTCCCATTACTTGGCTGTTTCACCCCATTTATCATAAACACTGTAATGTGCATACTGCTTTACTTCTACAATTATTTGGATTTAATTTCAACATTTTATTTTACATTTTACAGCACAAACACTAATAGACATCTGCTAAACAAAGCAATGCAGTCTCACAATGAAAATAGACTTAGCATTAAAACTTCTCTTCCCTTGAAACTCATATTCATTAAAACAGCATTGAAACCCACATTCAAAGAAAATACATCTGGCCAGTGACAGATAAAGAATAACTTTGGGCTATTTTCAAATCATAGGCCCCTTGCACAGGAAACATACATGTGTTCTTTGATACACCTTCCTGATTGTATTAAATTATATTCATTGTATAATACAGCACAGCTGTTGGAGGCATTTTAAATTTATTGTTTTGAACATTTTTCCAGTAAACAGTGAAATAAAATGCATGCAACAATAATGCCCAGTTCAGAACATTTCCATCACAAAAGTCTACTCAAACCTTTACAATCCACCAGTATCAGTAAATATGCACAATCTCTGCAGAAGTAAAAGTCATCTAAATAATTCCACATTAAAGAGATCTGTAACTAATGAAGAGGTTGTTGCTAGCAAACAACTTTATATTTCATTGTTTCATCTACAAATAAAGTGCCTGTTGCTGTTGAGGAATAAATTGCCTATGTTACATTAAAAAAAAATGATAAGCTAGTAATATTGCAATAGGGAATGGATGGCAAACTGATAACAGGTTCATTGTTACCAGGTATCTAAACCAAGGAGGATGTTCTCAGGACTGCACTATCCACCCCCCATTAAAAGTACAGCATCAGCAATACATCTATATACTGTGGGAGTAGAACCCACAGCCATCTGCATCAAAAGCAAGTACACTACCTGTTGTGCTATTAACAATACAAGCAGACTCAGCATAAGCAGCATTAAACTGCTCTAAAAGCTCTCAGCTCCTTCTAAAACCCACTCAACTGTATCTCTCAACTTTGAAGCAAAAGAAATCTGGAAAAAGACAAAATTTGCTGGGGGGAGGGGGGACAAAAGCCCAAAACTAGGGACACATTTTAAACATTGCTTGTATAATATTGGAAAGTTGCTAGAATTAAATGCTGTGTTACCACCATGCATTTCACTGGCAAGTCTTGAACCCAGGACCCTGTGCACTACAGTCAGAGCAACATACCACTATGCCAAATCAGCTGCTTCTTGAAAGACAGGTAGACTGAAGCTTAAATAGCTATCATTTAGTGAATTCAGTTCTCACCATAGCTCTCAACCTCTTAGCACAAAACACATAGACAAAGCCAATAATGAAGGATTACAGCTCCAAAACATATTCAGTGAATTCAGTTCTCACCATAGCTCTCAACCTCTTAGCACAAAAAATCTGGACAAAGCCAGTAATGGGGGAATACAGCCTCAAAAATAGGGACAAATGTCAAATACTGATCTTATAAACAGAAACTTGCTAGAATAGAGGGTTTTGTGTTACCATGCACTTTCTAAAGAATATGAAGTCTGGAATTCAAATGCCAGTCATTATTTAGTGAATTCAAAATCCAGAAAACCACAAATTTCACAAGAACAAAAATATGAGGCAAAACTTTCACAAGTGGTGGTGGGTAGGGAATTCAAGCTTTTGCTACCTGCTCCCAAGGTACAGGGTTTGAATCTAGCCACCAGGTATATTTCCTGAGTTCTCTGTGGCCAGCAGGTATATTTAACTGGGGCATTTCACACACACACACACACACACACACACACACACACACACACACACACACACACACACACACACACACACACACACACACACACACACCCTGAGTAGCAAAGTCAGTTGATAAACCTCCATTGCTGCAAAGTCCATTGCATTCCTGCACTAAAAGCCCAGTTTCCTTCCATTGCTGCAAAGTTTGTCCATTTCTGCACTAAAAATCCCTCAAAAGCAAAGTCCTTCCCCTTCCTGTGAGAGCAAGCTGCTAACCAGTCTGCAGGTTTGGGAGTCCTTCTCTTTCCTGTGAGAGCAAGCTGCTACCCAGCCTGCAGATGTTGCAGTCCAATCCCCTTCCAGTCTATGCAGTTGTAACTGAATAGACTTCTGTGATCTCTGCTGTTGAATGCTGTCTTCTTAATCCGGACTATCTCATCAGCAGTCCAGATTCTGTACGCATGCTCCGGACTGGTTCACCAGCAGTCCGGATGTCAGGAAACGCAGCAAGTGCTCATGTGTGAAGTTCCAGGACTCATGTTTGTTTTTATTTTTTTCTTTCTTTTTTACAGCTGTTTTTTTTTCTTTCTTTTTTTACAGCTAGGGGGGCTGCAGTCCTGCAGTCCAATAGCACAAGCCACCCCTGGGTACCACAATTTCTTAGAACCCTTCCCATAATATTATCAGGACCAGCTGCTTTTCTTGAGTTTACTCACCTCAGGGTCTTCAGAACATCAGATGTTCTTAGACATACTATTTCCTCACCATTATTGACAGGGAGCTTATTTGGCACAGTGTTGTTGTCCATATCAAATCTGCTAAAGTAGGTGTTTAATTTGTTCAGAAATTCTGTGTTGTCATCACATGGGGAGTATGGAGGCCTGTAGTCGGTTATGGCTTGTATGCCTTGCCATAGATGTCTGGAGTCCCTTTGGTCACAGAAGTATCCATGAATTTTATGCCTGTAGGTCCTCTTAGCCTCTTTTGTACCTCTACATAGATTTGCTCTGGCCTCTCTTAGGGCATACTTGTCTTTTGATTTAAATGCAGCATTTCATGCCTTTAGGAGCTCATATACTTCATCAGATAGCCTGGGTTTCTGATTAGCACGCATGGTGATACATTTGATGACTGTTATGTCATCGATACATTTTGAAATATAGGCCATTACAGATTCTGTATACTCCTCCAGGTCAATATAGTGGTTCTTTACAGCTGCCTCTGTAAACACTGACTAGTTGTACATTCAAAGCAGTCCTGAAGTGCCAAGACTGCTCTCTCAGGCCATATCCTTACTTGTTTGGTTGTAGGTTTGCCTCTCTTTAGATTTGGTGTGTATGCAGGAAGCAGCATGATGGCCAGATGATCTGAGCTGCCCAGATATGGATAAGGTACTGCTTTGTAGGCCAGTTTTACATTTGTAGGCCAGCTTTATAGATTGGCCTTATAATCTTATGGTCAATAATTTCATATTACCCCAATGAGAATAAAGCGGATCAAACCATAAATAATTTGATGGGATCCATACATGTGATAAAGCATTTAAGAGCTGCATCTGTCCATTAGTGGTACAGCAGGCAGTTGTGATGTAAATGTTCTGTTTCCCATCCATAGATTTAAGTTGGCTTGAAAATGGACAAGGATAAACTTTGTTTTATGTGGATGGGAGTCCCATGGCACAGCAACCTTAAATGTGACTATATAAACATTGCCTATGATGAGAGAAGAAGAGAAGTAAGAATAGCGCTAAGGAAAATTATTCAGGGTAATTAGCAGGCTCAGATGAGGTCACAGCAGATATGATAAAGATGCTGGGTGAGACAGGGGAGAAATGGCTCCTGAGGGTACTCATAGTAATGTGGGGAGAAAGGTGTATCCCAGAGGAGTAAAGAATAAGCATACTTATGCCAGTGTACAAGTGGACATCCACAGCTATGGACAGTACAGAGGTATTAAACTCCTGTCACATCACATGAAAGTTCTTGAGAGGGTGAATGATAAATGGATATGCAGAGTAGTAGAAAGTAAGATGGGAGATGAGCAGTTCAGATTCAGATCAAGATGCAGCACAAATGACCCAATGTTTGCAGTAAGAGAGATACTGGAGAAGAAGCTAGAGATGAGGAAAGAGTCCAATTGGAGATTCCTAGACTTGGAGAAAGCATATGACAAGGTCCCAAGAAAGCTGATTTGGGCAGTCCTGTGATAATTCAAAGTCCCAGAAACATTGGTATAATTAGTGCAGGCTATTTATAAGGATCCAGTAACTCAAGTACGAACAGTGTTCAGTCTCACACAGGGGTTTCCAGTGAGAGTGGGTGTGCATCAGAGTTCAGCTTTGAGCCCAATGCTGTTCATACCAGTGATGGACTACAGTATAAAACAAGTTGGAGGGGACAGATCAGTAAACTTAGTGTATACAGACAATTTGCCATTACAGATGGACTCTGGGCAAGATCTTTAGCAAAGGATAGGAGAATGGAATGCAAAACTGAAGGTACAAGGGATGAAACTGTATACAGATAAGACAACTGTAATAGCAGTAAATGGGGGAAATCAGAAGAAGCTAGAAGGGAAGATAGTGGAACAGGTTAACAACTTCAAGTATCTGGGAAGGGTGGTTGAGGAAAGGGAAGTTCAAATGAAAAGGTCAAAGCTAGACTCAGAGGGGCTGCAAGCAACTGGCATAGAGTGTCAGGTGGAGTCTATGACAGAAGAATGCCAAAGAAGCTGAATAGTAAGGTATAAAAACAGTGGTGCTACTAGTACTACTGTATGGTATAAATACATGGGCAATAAAGGCAGAGCAGATGAGAAAGCTAGATGGAAATGAAGTGCCTGAGATGGGTGGTAAGATGCGCATGGGACAGAAGAAGAAATGAGGACATAAGAGCAGAAGCCACAGTAACTCCAATTGCAGAAGAGATCAAACAGAACAGATTATGGTGGTTCAGGCACATGTGCAGAAAAGCAAAAGAAAATCTGGTTAAAAAGATTTGGGACATACAGGAAGAAGGTAAGAGGAAATGAGGATTTCCAGGAAAGAGTTGGATGGATTGCGTGAGAGAAGATCTGTGACAGTCAGGCACGAGTGTCCAAGAAGGCAGTAGTGTGGTACTGAATCAACAGAGATGGTGACAGTTAACATGACACCCTGACCCCATGTAGAAAATGGGAAAAAGGGTGTTGATGATGATGATGGGGATTCTGTTCTACAGCAGCAGCAGTATCTCCTGTGAAATATACCTGTCCCTCCAAACCATTCTGTTAATGTTACAGAAGAGGTGTAGATCCTTCAGATGAGTATTTCTGATACCATTTCACTTGCTGATTTGCAATAAATCCATCAGTAATGGGTTGGAGGATGTCTTTTAAGCCAGACACAGGTCACCTCTTAGCAGTCTACAGGATACTGAGTATAGTGACAGAGCTATGAATCGGTCCATATAAAACATGTTGTTTAGGCCTTGTATCCTTTTAGTAAGGTATTTCTGTAGGCATTTCCAGTTGCTGCATGTGTCTGGTCAAACGGATGTCAAAGGCGACATTATATTCAATGACTGGCCTAATGAGGGCTGAGTAAAGTGGGACAATGACATCCTTAGATCTTGACAGAATCCTTTTGTTTATAAGCTGTGCAGTATAAAAGGACTTTCTTACAACCATAGACACATGTTGGTCACTGTTCACATATGTTCTCAAATCCCAAACAAGTGGGTCAACTCTTAGGAAAGTATTGCCAAAGTGGTAGTTCCCTGGGGTAGATGACTTCCAAAAGATCCATTAATTAATTTTTTTGCCATTTAGTTTCAGACCATAATTTTGAAACCAGTTATTTATTTGAGGCAAACCTTCCTGCAGGATGACTAAGTCATTTAGGGACTCAATGTCTGCTCCTAGCTTGCAGTCATCTGCAAACCTAGTCATCCAGAGCCAGTTGGTATTGACTTTTACTCTCATCCTACTGTCATACTATTTTTGCTGACCCTGCTCAACATAATCTCTACCAATGTGGCTATATCAACTGGTAGATAAAGCATTCTTGCCTGAATCCTTGTGCTTGAACCTGATAGAAATCGTTCCAGCTGATTTGGAATTAACACCTTCAATGTTAACCTACCAAAGTGTGTTATCTACTTCAAAGCAATATCTACAAAGCACACCATTACACATACTCAGTAAACCTCCAAGATGTCAGTGCAGATGCATTTAATAATGTACACAAAAGTGATGGCGGATATTCCCTGTTTTCACTTTTGTTTAATTATCTTCTGAAATATTTCAGTTCCCCATTATAAGCCATCCTCAACATCAACGCTTGCAAAGATGTAAGAGGTTTAGGTCAAGAAATTTATTTTGGATCATATCTGAAATAAAATGCAGATGCTTCAGAGGAATACAGTGTGGGATGAGTACCATTATCTTGAATGTCTATCTTATTAAATAGCTTTAGAAACATAAGAATTATTCCAAAGCTGTACTATACAATATAAAAAATTTTAATCCCATTGGTGTGCTAATTATAGTAACCTAGATAATACTAGTCAGCTGTCCAACAGTTCTCATACTCTTGCAAAACCAAATAACCAAATCCTTATCCTAACATAGGGCTAGTTGAGCTTGCTAACACTTTACTAATTACTTGATACAGTCATTTCAAAGTCAGTCACCCTCCTCTCACCTCTGAACTGTAACAGAGAAATTTGTTTTCTTAACCTTTATCATTATCCAGCAAATCACATTTGAAAATTGATGTTAAACCTCAACATTGCATCAGTGCAGACAATAAACTGTCAGCTTAGTTCCTGAAGCTGGTATCTCCTTTAATCAACTATCCAGTCAGTATTATAAGAAACTTCTTACTTCTGGAGATAGCAAAATAAATTCTTTGGAACTCAGCAGTAATTATTTCCGTGTATAAACATGGTCTTTACTGCCCTCAGCAACTTTCAGCCTATATGCCATCAATACCCAATTTCTAAAATAATGAATAAATGCACCAGTCTCAAGTTCTTTTAGTATTTGTATTCAAGCAATTTATTTGCTTGCTCCTACCATGAGGTCTCGTCACGTCACAGAACAGATAGTGTACAAATGGCTGTTAACAGTATCACTGTAAGCTAATCTCACTTTTGCTAGTATCTGAGCTCTACGTATTGATTTTCAAAGTCTTTGACATGTTCAACCATCAGTGCTTTTCGGCTGCATATCCAAAATTAACCTGCCCTTGGTGGTCAGATAGGAAAATGAAATCCCTTCCATATTCACTTCCTGTTAGTGTCTTCAGAGCTTCACCCATTGACCACTTTTGTTAATACATGGGAGCACTGTGGTAATGCCAAGCTAAATCAGCGTGATGATGCTTCCTACTTTACTGCATTTATTTCTTCTCTTTGATGTCTAAAGGCACATCTTCAGATCAGGAACTTGGTTAAGACACTTTAAGCATCTTAATTAATCCATTTTACAGAACGACATGAGTGCATATACATTAATAGAAAAGAAAACAAAGCATAGTAACATTTTTCATTGTTACTGCATTGTAGTATAGAAATATGTTTTCTTTTTAACAATTTTCATTCACTCCAGCATTACATAAATCACTGATTTCCTGCCTTCCTTTAAAACTCTCTCATCCTCTTGAATATTATTCTGCACAAATTCAGTTTATTTCTATTTAATGTACTCCATCCTTTTCAAAGACCCAACTTCCAGTTCTTTTTTTCTCTTTTATAACACTCATTCCATTTTCTAGTAACTGCTTTTTTGGAGGCCAATAGCATTCCACTTTAAGGCCTTACAATGTCTACACAATACAGATGCTATATCCCAGCTTAAAAGCATCATTGACTTAGTTATAACTATTCACTCCCCCCATTATTTCTGACAAAGTATTCTCTAAAGAATATTTAAAGTCTGGTAACTCATTATATTCCCAAAAAATGTTTTCATTTACTTTTGTTTTTCTTATCATACCTTCAGCATTTGCTATCTACTTGAGAAGAAATTCTCAGAAGTCTACTTGAGTTATAAAAATACCTATGTAAACACTTCCATGCAAAAAATGCTAAATCTTCTGAACTGTGTTAAATACATAGAAGCCTTACAGGTATCCTGCCGTTACTCTTTTGCAAACTGCCTTTCGATTCTCTCTTCCCAATCTTTTCTAGCCTTCTCTGACTGACTCTTATTGTGTGATATTTTATATGTCATACTAATTATCCCTTCTGATGTACACTCAGCTAAGACTTCTGACGGAGCTGGCCTTTCACTTAGTACTCCTCTAGCCCTTTCTCATTGCCTTTACTCTATTATCAATCCCAGGTAGGGAAGACAGTTTATAACCTGCAGTGTAAACTTCTGCTTTGCATCACCCTCCTTTACTAACTATCCTTCTGCGGTTATTTGCTCCCAGCACATTGGTTCCTTTGCTAAATTCCTCCAGTAAATTCCAGCCCCCTCCTTCCTATAGTATATTACCTCTACATGCAGTCATCCCTATTGGTAAAAAATTTTCTCTTCATACCCATGTTGGTTTAATTCTTAGAATACTTTCTACTACTTCATGAATATAATATTACTTCCTGCTACTATAAGACTGTAATACTCTGCATGGCTATTATTTTACTTAAAATACTGCATACTAAATCCTACTCTCTTTATTTCTCAAACTTCCCCATCCTCCATTTCCTCATCATCCATTTCCACTTGATTTATAATATTCTGTATGAGTTACATATTTTAGCATTAAAGGTGTAGCGCTAAAGTATCCCTTCAAACCAGGTAATCCTAGATCACCTCGTTTTAAGGAGAGAATAACTTATCACACTTAACTCTTACCCTCTTCCACAAAAAAATAAATTCCATCAACTTTATTAATCATCATCCACAACATCTCCTTTGGTTGATAAAAATATGCCTGGTGTAAATACGAGACTAAAAGGACTAACATTTTTACTGCTTGTTTGTCACTATCCATATCCATGATCAAGAGCTTTCTGTTTCATAATTTTTGTATGATGTTTTGGGCCAGATTCAATAACACATACACTAAGTGTACACATACACTAAGTGTATACAAACTGTATTCAAGAACATCCTTACCACATGTTTTTTGTGTTTTCTATTCACTCAGAAAGATTACACTAAGTGAAAGTGTAATCTACACTTTGTGGTAACCTTTATGAATTTCCCTCAATATTTAAGGCTGCAAGAAAATCAGTAGGAAAACTAACATTAGGAGGAAAAAGGTGTGAGTGTAGGCGTTAATGAGTCCCAGGGTTTGTTTATTCTATTCTTAGCCTGCATAACAGAAGCTTTTTTTAATCCATGCACCTAAACACTTCATCTTATTACGTCCCCATAAGTACTGTTACTGCTAAACCATTTCACATGGTTTACCGCTGTAACCTTTGTTTTACCTTCATTTATTTTATATTTCTAAAACATTTGATACAGTCACAAAATGCTCCACAGCACTGAAATGTCCTTTTCTGCATTTATCAAATACAAAATGATATTATCTGCATATAAAACTATTCTTTTCATTATTATACTAGTTATAGCCTTGAATTTATGAGTACCTTATTTTCTTTGCTGATGGCTCTAGATATAAAGCAAACAACAAATGGGGTAAAATGACGTCCCTGCCTGCTTTCTAGGAGCTTGGTTAAGAATCAGCTGCTGATGTTTAGCCAGTATTTACTTGTGCAAAACAAAAGTAGTAGATGTTGTTTGCCTGATCATAACCTTTCACTCTACCATCTCCAATTCAAAAAATCAGTTCCTGTAATAATTATATCACAGGACAGAAGTGGTCAGATTATACAAACTGCCTGGACTTACCACTGACAACATGCTCAAGTTTGCTCTCCACCTTAAGTCCACCTTAAGGCAAAAACTGTCAGAAGTCATCAAACACTAGGCATGCTGGACTGGCAACAGTCTTTATGGCTATCCACATTTGAGCCAAGACTGCTCATACGTTTCTGTTATCCACCTTCTTTTTGCACCACCTCAGATATATTTACAAATGTTTCAGTTCACTACTATTTATAAGTTAAAGAAATCTATAAAAATGCTCATGTTGTAACTTATCTACTTGTTAGAGCGTACTACCATAAGGCCTTACATAAGTTCACTCTGGTGAAGCTGATTTGGTTGGAACCAGCTCGAGCTTCCTATACAATAAGAACTGTCTTTTCTTATGCCATGTGCTGTCATGTTTTATCCCCTCAAGAAATATTGCTCTACAAATGCCTTTGTTGTATAAGTGAATTTCTCTTCTGTGAGGTAACTAGAATATGCGTTTGTCATCACACTCCCAGTTGCGGCTCATCAGAATGCTTCTTATTTTAGTTTAAAGCAGGTAATGAAACTGTAACTTTCCAACAGATTATCATGCAGTTGCTACATAGTTTACCTCTTCTTTCTTAGGTACTCAGATTTAATAATGTGCACTATCCTGGCTTTCTGAAGACATTCCCCAATCTTTCTAAGTTCACTACACAATTCATTCTTACTCATGTTCTTCCTCTCCACTCACATATTACTCCTAGCCTTCCTCTGTATTTGTATATAGTACAGCTGTGATAGAAAGCTTTCTGTCAGTATTGATGGAATGGATGGAATTAGCAACACTTATTAAGGGTCTGTCTTCAGACTCGGAGGACTTGGGCATTTTTGGCCTAGCCTCGGGTTTGGGTGATGCTGTTCCTGGTGTCCTGGATCCGACTCGGGACTGCAATTTGGCTTTTGCCAAATTAACCAAGGATCTCATTTCCCTTTGTAGAAATGTTTGGCATTTAAAACTATTTAGGAACTATCAACGTAGGAAGATAGTTCCTAGAGGACTTAGGGTTAGGATACAGCCCATGGTGGCAGAACCGGATGAATGTCTTCTCACGCAATGGGCGGAAGCCCAACAATGTGTTTCTATGACTTCTGTAGATCTTTTGAGCAGTTTTTACGAGAGAAAGGTTGAGGAACAAATTGCCAATGTATCACTGACCAGCAAAACTGTGGATGCGTATTCTACACTTTCTTGTTATAAAGATAGCATTGGCAAACTTGGTAAAGAGTTGTCCATTTTGGATTCAGGTTTAAAAGATAAAAAGGTAAAGAAATTTACTAGGGATGTTCGTGATTATGATAGGGGTAAGCCATTTGATATGCGACCCAGGGTCAAATTTGACATGCCCATGGATGCATCAAAAAGAATGAGAATTACTCGGCCCAAATCCAGATTGCCGAAAAAAAGGAGTAGGGAATCTATGCCATCTGGCGAGGATTCATCCTCCAATACAGACTGGGATGAAGCACATATCAGTGCTTCCCCTATTTCCAAAAGGAATAATCTAGAGTCCAGTTTTATTGGGAAGGTCCCTTTAGGTATAACCCCCAGAGATGAGGGGGGAGGAAGCATCGCAAACTCAGATGGGCTGGGAGACATCCTTCAACAGATGACCAGGATTTAACATTCATAATCAATAATGTGCATAACATTTCCTCTGTGACATTGGATGATCAACAAGTTGATTTATTGAATAAAGGACTAAGCTTTGTCCCTGGGTTTTTTGTTCGGGAACATTTTTTTGCAGAGGATGTGGTTAAGTTTTGTCGCAACTTGAATTTGAAATGTTTTTTTCATGGTTCAGATAATAATACCTCTGAATCTAGGGAATTTCGCTTCAAGTCCTCCAGGTTCAGGCCACCTATGCAACCCATTGTACAAACATTCCAAAATGCTGTCCTTAAAGATTTACATCTATATTTATATAAACAGGACAGGTTGAAGGATAATTTGGATAAATATCAGAGAATATGTCTGGAAAAATTAATTAACAACAAGGAAATTGTGGTTCTTTCTGCGGATAAAGGGGGAGCAGTGGTGGTCCAGGACCGGGGGACTATGAAGCCGAAGGTGATCGGCAGTTATCTAATAATAATCATTATCAAGAAATGCAGGTGGATCCAACTAGGGAATTTAAAAAAGATATTGATAATTTTTTAGATTTCACCAAAGATGAGGGCATCATTACTGATGAAGTGTGTCATCAACTAAAGGTGGATTTTCCTAGTAGGCAATACATCTATTTTTTGCCAAAAATTCACAAAGATCCCATAAGACCGCCCGGTAGACCGATAGTCTCAGGTAGAGGTTCCTTAACAGAACCTCTGTCTGAATTTCTAACATTGTATTTAAAACCACTTTCGGTTTATATACGTTCCAGAATTCAGGATACTACTCAGTTCCTTTCCATTATTTCTGAGACCCAATTGGAATCTGATTGGCTCTTGTGTACTTTGGATGTCACCTCCTTATATACTAGTATTCCGCATTGGGCAGGACTTTTGGCCTTGCAATACTGGTTGGATAAGGCCAATATTTATAAGCCTGGTTTTAATACCCTTTTGGTTTGTATGACTGAACAAGTCCTGATTCATAATGTGTTCTTTTTTAAGGACAGGTGCTTTTGGCAGAATCAGGGCACCACTATGGGGGCTTCCTTTGCCCCCATTTATGTGGATTTATTTATGGCGTATGTGGACGATCAGGTGATATATGACATTAGTCATAACATTTATATCAATGAAATGGACATATGGAGGAGGTATCTTGATGACTGTTGGATGGTGTGGAGAGCTAATGAGGAATTCCTTTTAGAATTCTTAGAATATTTGAATGGCAACATATGGGGTATTGAATTTAAGTTGACTTTTTCCAGATCTGATATTATATTTTTGGATGTTTTGGTAAAAAGAACTGATACCAACACTCTTGAGAGTGAGATATTTAGAAAATTTTCTCAATTAAATACCTTATTACATGCCACCAGTTTCCACCCCCAGCATGTTATCAAGAACATCCCCAAGTCTCAATTCCTTCGTGTCAAAAGAATCTGTTCCAGTTCTTCCATATACGACCATCACAAAAGGGATCTTATTTCCAGGTTTAAAAACAGGGGCTACTTAGGGGGTGACAGCACAAGGGCCAACCGTTTTGCGAATCAGCAGGACAGAACTGATTTGTTATCCTATCGGGTTCGGGATTCTGTTAAATCAGATTTGCTCAGATTGGTAACAATTTATGGGAGAAATACTGTAGGATTTATGAATATCATTTCTAAGCATTGGTATTTGCTAAAATCAGACGAAATTTTGGATAAATATATAGGGGATCAGTGTTACTATTCATTTCGGAAAGGGCGGTCTTTGGGTTCTCTTTTTAGTCACTACAAGAGGGTTCATAATAAGGATACTTATTCAACTACTCAAACCAATTTATTTGGAGGTGCCATATTTGGATGCTACCCATGTGGTCATTGTACCTATTGCCCTAGGGTTCTAAAATGTCAGACTTTCTCTACACATAATTGTCCACAAGTTTATGATGTGTTATGCTTTGCTAATTGCAGTACTCCTTGGGTGATTTATTTGGCCCAGTGCAATTGTAGAGCATTTTATGTTGGACAAACCTCCCGTCCTTTCAATGTTAGGATAGGAGAACATCTTAGTGACATTAAGAACAAAAAGGGGTCTAGTTCTTTATATAAACACATCTCTAAATACCCCACAGGCATTTTTTGTTTTATGGTCATTGATCATATTAAGGATAGACATAAAAACTCCCATGTTTTACATGAGATGCTTACTCAGAAAGAAAAAATGTGGATTATTAAATTAGGGGCTCTTTTTCCTCCGGGTTTGAACGATCATTTTTGAAGCATCCACTTTAAATGTCCAGCTTTATATTGGGGGTTCTGCTCACATGTTAATATATTTGTCAGTATATTTTATTTTTTATTTCACTAGAATTTTTGCTTTAATGTGTTTAATAATTTGTGCATTATTAATATATGCACTAGAGGGCGCTCCATGCTTTCGATATGAATTTATTTATAAGAAGAGAGCAAGTTAGGTTTTGTTTTTACTTGCTACATCATGTTTGGTTGCTGAGGAAGGTTTGCCGAAACCGGTACAACCATGTTGGTGTACGGTTATGTTTTTTGGTGTTCTTCTTTGAAATAAAAGCATATTAGGATCGCCTATGTTACAGGAGTTGGGTGCTGACCTTTTTTCTGGTTTGGATTTTGGTTTTTGGTCGTGCACATGCCATTCGTGCAGGAATGCGTTTTGGATTTTCTGAAGACATTCCCCAATCTTTCTAAGTTCACTACACAATTCCTTCTTACTTATGTTCTTCCTCTCCACTCACATATTACTCCTAGCCTTCCTCTGTATTTGTATATAGTACAGCTGTGATAGAAAGCTTTCTGTCAGTATTGAAGCCAACAATCTTAAAAAGCATAATCCTGAGTCCATAATATCAAAAGAAGACCACAATGCCTAAAAGTTTTAAAGTTTCAAATACTGAAACTCCCAACCACTGCGAGCCTAAGAAGAAGTGCTAGCATGGGTCCTGCAGGGGTGTGGTCCCATGAAAGAGGGCTATCATGGGCCCTACATTTTGACAAGTCCAGGAGTTCGATATTGTAGTCTTCAGTGTTTTTATCTTTCAATATTATGGTCTCAGGATTTTTTTTTTTTTCAGACATTGTGGGCTTCAGGTTTGGGCCAGTAAACCATGACAGAACATGTTTATGAAAGGACATAGACAACATTGCATGAAGAATTATTGTTTCTGCACATATTTGTAAAATCATGATGACTTTTTTTGTACACTCTCATTTTAAATGTTGCAGCTGCTGCTGATTGTTGCATTTTTATCCTTTTCTGTATGAGTCTGTATATAGTGCTTATACCTTGTTAGTCTTGACAGTTTTATTGTTTAAAAACACTGCCAATATATGATGTTTACATCTTAACATGGTTGTGTTTCTTTAGCTTTCTACCCAGTCTTTCCCTTTTTACTGGTTATAGCCAACTGAACTCACTGGTCATCAAGCAAAAATAAATAAACAAAAATAATATAGTATAAAGCATTACAGTACATTATGCTATACTGTGAGTTACTGAATGATATTTAGCCAATCAGTGGGTTGAAAAACATGACTGAACCAGGAAGTTAACAGTGCATAACTCCTGGGGCAGTCACACTAACATCTGTCAGTGGATTTCATCAGCAATATACTCTTTCTCCCATTAGACAGAATAATGTCTGATTTGGGAAACTGACTATTTGTCAACCTCCACTTAAGTAATGCTCAGAATGTCTTAACTGTAAGGTCCCTGGAGTGGTCTACTTGGTGTTTGAGTCAATGAAGGAACAGTAAATGAGTCTTTTTTTCTTCACCTTCTCTCTTCTGAGTTTTTGCAAACTTAGACTTAAATGTATAAATGTTTGTGTGTTTGTGTGTGTGTGTGTGTGTGTGTGTGTGTGTGTGTGTATGTGTATATGTATATATATATATATATATATATATATATATATATATATATATATGTGTGCGTGTGTGTGTGTGTGTGTGTGTGTGTGTGTGTGTGTGTGTGTGCAGGTATAGGCGCTAGCATTCAGAGAAGTGAGTGCATGTGGCTTGCCTCCTCCTACAAAAAATGACTGTGTTTCATGACCTTGTAACGTCATCGGTTTGAATTGTGACTACTCAAGATTTAAAACATTTTATGTTGACTTAATCATGTGTCAGTTAAACAACACATGATTATTCACAGTAAATTTGCTTGACTTACATGAAACATGTGATATGTAAGTGATCAAGACATTCCCTTTGAAGTGATACTGCCAAGTTTAGCAATAAGATTCACAATATTCATTTAATGAAATGTAAGTGATTGAGCATGCTCAGCATAGGAATATCATGAAACTAATCTCAGCTAAAGGGGAAGCCATAGGAGCAGACCTGCCCAGTTAAAGTAAATCCCTGCATAACTCCATTACCTTGCAACTACTGCAGCAAAATAGAACATAATGCATTATAATATAGCATCACAGGCAGTACATAACATAATGCAACACTGTGTAATATAACAAGGAATAACATTAATGCAATACATCATATAATATATCTGAGTGTAATGGCATGGCATAGCATAATGCAATGCACTGTAGTGCAGCACAGTACAGACCAACATAATTGACTGTAACATAATATTGCATAGGATAATGCAATGCAAAATATCAATAGTGCAAACAGCACAATATGCAGTATAGTACAGTATAATGCAGCATAACTTGTCTTGAGGGCTTCATTCACTTTGCAGAACTTCTACATGTACAAACATATAGAGATTAAGCACACTCCATTAGTGTGCAGTGAGACAGACACGACTTCCTATATAGTGCCCCCTCTGTTTGAACAGCTTGTATTTAATGGTGTCCACATTACTCATTTTGACAGCTGCTGCTACCAGAAGTTCACTGTAATTCTTCATAGCTCGATAACAAACTGTACATTCGGTCTCCATGTGAGCACTCTGTCTCGCAAATTGAGCATCATTAAGCCATTCAATAAAGGAGAGTCTATTACTAATCTTTCAAAATTGTTTTTATTTTTCAAATACATTTGAATGAATTCCATAGTATTTATACATAACATCTTAAATAACTATGTACACCATTTACATTAGCCGGACACTATAACAGATATTAATGTATACAATTACTTTATAAGTATGTCAAATCCATTATCAGAGTGTCTGATAAATTATTCTATAGTGTCAAACAACGATAAGACTTTTCCCAAGGGTTATTGATAAATGGCTTTGGATAAATTCTTAGTTTTTTAATTTTAATTTCCAATAATGCTGTGGTCTTCAGTAGGCTGTAGAAGACTTCCAAAGTTGGTATTGCGTTTGTATTCCATCTTCTTGTTATACACTTCCTTGAAATTGCAAGTATAGTCCATATTAGATACATGTTTGATCTATTCAAATGAGGACCTTCGCTCACATTTAATAATACAAGAGCTTTAGTTAAATGATTCATTAAATAAAGCTTGTAGAAAGTTATTAATACCATTCCAAAATGGAATAATTTTAACACAATCAAAGAAAATGTGGTTCCAATCTGCATTGTGTACTTGCTCACATCTCCAACATATTCCTTTTATGGAAAAACTAATTTAACTGATTCTAAATGGGGTTAAAAATGCTCTGTACAAACATTTCCAATTAAAAACATTCCAGTATTGTGTAAAGGATGTCTATTTTACTGATAATAAGACATCTGTTTTAATATCTTTAGTTAACTGTATTGAGTGTCCTTTTGTTATGTATTTCCAATATGACGTTTTGGGTGTTGTTTTATAGTTTATCAATATTTTGTAAAATTTTGAAATACTGTTTCTCATGTCAAAGTCATTATATATGATTTCATATATTTATTTCATAAATTTTGGTATTTTTTTACATGCAGAGTTGTTAATTATTCTACTTAAATCTGGCTAATATGACAGAATACTTTGTAAAGTTAGCCAGTCCTGCTGTGGAATGTTGTATGTTGCTTTTATTACTCGCATATCTAAAACTTTTAGTTCTTTGATACACTGGAGCCAACAAACAAATCCTTTCTGTTCCCAGGAATTAATAATTTCTCTATGTATTTTATGTGGAAAGTTCTTTGTGACTATAAATTGTGTTAAAACATCAAAGCAGATTTTTAAATCTATATTTGCATTAATAATTTCCCTAAATGAGTCAATGTAATAATTAATCATACGAGTTTTAGTGGGTTTAGTTATGTTACATTGCATTCTAGTACATAATATGTGCTATGGCAAATTGTTTTTATCTGTTATTTGAATTTTTTTTTGTAAATCAAATTAATTTATTGATATTGCAGTTAGCAATTCTTTCCAATTTGCAGAGTAATTTGGATTTATCCAATCTGAGATTATTTTAGATATTGATGCTTTTATCTAAATTGGCCCTAGATGTGAGTGTGTGCATGTGTGTGCCTTCTGTGGAAGGTTGGGCGCCGGGCTGGCAACTCGACACCGTAAAACTCCACTGCCAATCATGAGTGGACAGATGATCCTCTGTGGCGACCCCTAACCGGGAAAAGCCGAAAGAAGAAGAAGAAGATGCTTTTATGTATGTTTCTGTATAGGAAAGTTTAATCCTCCCTGTTTCCATGGTCTGATATGATGTATTAAAGCTATTCTCCTTCTTTTGGAAAACCATAAAAATTTTATTAGGCATGAATTTATTTCTTTAAGTATATTCCTTTCTGGTAACTGTTGTATTGCCAAGGTCATATATAGGATCTTGGACAGTAAAACCATTTTTATTAACTTTAGTCTCTCTTCAAATGTTAATATTATTTTGCTCCATTTTCCCACAGAGATTTTAATTGTATTGATATTATTGTAGTTTCTTTTAGACTAATTCATTATTATCCTTGCATAACTCAGTTTCTAGATATTTTAAGGTAAATTCTTGTTTCCCTATGATGTGATCATCTTTAGTCTGCAGTTCTTTTTTTATTTAAAAATAAAAATATTGATTTTGATTTATTGAAATGGAGTCCTGAAGTCATGTGAAATTTGTCAATTAATATATCTAATTCTTCTGTCTCTTTTTTATTAGATAATGTTAGGAATATGTCATCAGCCAATAGCACTACTTTAGAATTGTATTGTTCATAAACATCTATTCCTTTGATTTTATATTGTTACGAAATGAATCTGCCAATATTTCAGTACCCAGAGCAAATAGAATTGGTGACATGGGACATACTTGTTTAGTGCCTTTTGTTATATGTATAGATTCAGAGGTAAAATGACCTAATTTGCACATGCTACATTATTTGTATATATATTCTTTAGGAGATGAACAAAGGATGCAGGAAATTCAAATACCATTAGGATTTTGAATAAATAGTCTCAATTTAGGGAATCAAAGGCTTTCTCTATATCTAAGCTAATTATGAGTATGTATTTTCTTTACTAACATAATCTATAAGAGAAATTATCCTTATATTGTCATGTGTGTTTCTATGATATATAAATCTAGTTTGATCATTATTTATTGTTTTGGATAGTGGTATTTTCATTCTGTTAGTTAATATTGTCATAAATATCTTATAGTCATTATTTAATAATGATATAGGTCTATATGAGGTACAGAGCTTTGGAGATTTGTTTTCCTTTAGGATTGGTGTGATTAAGGAATATCTCCAAGAGGGTGGTATTAAAGCTTGTGACTGAATTTCTAATAAGAGTTTTATGGAAGAAGGATAGTATCTTTGAAGGAAAAATTTTATATATTTCCATAATTATCCCATCTATACCTGGAGCTTTATTGTTTTTACCCGCTTTTATTGTATCTGTAATTTCTTTGTAGGATATGGGTGCTTGCAGATCTAGTTTTAATTTTTCTTGTATTTTTTTATATTAGAACATTTTTCATCTAGATTTCATTGATCGAAAAGTATATTTTCCTTTTGGAAATGTTCCATATAGTGATTTCTATAAGCATCAAGAATGTCACCTATATCCAAGACATTTTTCCCTTTCTTTTCATGGAAGATACTTTTAATGTTATTAGCTTTTGATTGTATTTTGATTCTTGTGGGTAAATTATGTAGATATTTGGGAGAAGTGGCCAGGTATTAATTTTTAATTTTTCTAAAGCTAAAACTAGTTTTATGTGTTAGAATTTCATTGTATTTATTGTTTAATATTTCTACTTTCTTTTTCATCTCCAAATGATTTTGATTTTTTTCTGCTTTTACTGACAAAAGTTTGGATTGTAGATCTAATAATACAGAATCCCATTCTCTGATTTTTTTTTTATACCAACTTAGGGTTTTACCATATATGTTAACTTTTAATGAGTCCCATATCATTATTTTATTTATCTCTGTGGTGTAATTAATATCTAAGAAGAACTGTAATTCAGACAAAAAACAGGGTTTGAACTCTCTAATTTTAGTTATATATGCTGGAATTCTGGAGTTAAAGATTAATGGTTTGTACCCATTTTGAAGTTTTAGTATCAATGAATTGTGGTCTGAAAAGTGGCAGGGAGTGACTGAGAAATTAATGATTTTAGAGTTTAAGTCATGGGCAGCAAGTATTTTATCTATTCTAGTTTGGGTACCAAATCTGTGATCTTGATGGGAAAACAACAAAGATTTATCTTCTTTAAATTTGAAAGTATCTACTCCATTACTAATCTGATGTACAGCAGCATCATAAAATATTGGGTCCAGCACTGCAACAGTATAATTTTGTTTCCCCAACATTCACATACTGTAGGTTCTATGTTCCCCAGAGCTGATGACATATAGTTAAGTCAAAATAAAAGTAAACTTTATTGTCATTTACAACTACACGTGTAGCCTAAACAAAATTTCATGCAGCCACATCTCAGTAATCAAAAATAAACAAGTATTTTTCACCTTGTTTTTGTTGGAGAGCTCCAGTCTTAAGCAGTCCATTTTGTTATCCAGTGATCTCACATTAGCTAGCAGTATAGTTAGTACAGGCCTATAGGGGTTTGTTTTTAACTTTATATCAGTACCTGCTCTGCAACCTCTTTTCCTTGTTCTCTGACATCTTTCTCATTTTTCTTGTCCAGCATATTCCGTAAACCTGTTCTATCAGTTTCAGGCACTTTAGAGTGTGAAGAAATACCCAGCTGTTGTAGCTCTGTGCAAGTAGTAGACCTCAAATACTCTGCCTACTTCAAGGCATCCAACTAGCAACATGCAGATGTCGACTGTTTAATTTGTACTAACTTCTGCCTATTATAAGTTACTATACCTTCAACTGGAAGTGTAGAAAAGTACAGTTTTGTACCTACCATAAATGTAGATGTTCGAGGATTCCATTGCTGCAGTCCTGACTATTGGGTATAGTCCGCGTCCAGTCGGCCCGAATACCAGAGTATAAGGCTGACGTCGGTCAGGGCGCATTAGACTGACATCAGTACGTCAGGGTACTAATGCGCATGACCAACGTCATATCCTCAGTCTTTTCTTGCCCCAGATGTCAGAAGACCCTAAAAAGACAAGTCCCAAAACAACCTGCACCAAAAAACATGTACAATATATACAACAATATACAGAAATATAAACATGTAAACTCACCTACACAACCACCCCTAAATACAGAGGGGAAGGAGGGAGGGTAAATTGGACTGCAGCAATGGAATCCTCGAACATCTACATTTATGGTAGGTACAAAACTGTACTATGTTCTTCGTCTTCCATTGCTGCAGTCCTGACTATTGGGTAGAATCCCAAAGCAGAGGTAAGGGAGGCTGGCAAATTATAAAGTAGTAGGAGCTGACAATATGCCTTGTAAAACAGCTGTGGCAAAACCAGCCCTAGACTTAGAGTAGATAGGGAGGTGATAATGCCTAGAGAAAGTATGCACTGAACTCCAAGTAGCTGCTTCCAGAATATCCTTAGTTGCCACCCCCCTTAGAAATGCTGTTGAAGTGGCAGTAGCCCTAGTGGAATGAGGCCTAATCCCAGCTGGAATCTCCTTGCCATGATGGGAATAACAAAATGCAATGCAAAAGCCAATCCATCTAGAAATAGTTTGTTTTGACACAGGCTTGCCCTGAGAACTCAAAGCAAAAGAAACAAACAACTGCTGAGACTGCCTAAAATCCTTAGTCCTGCTTAAATAGTAACGCAATTGCCTGTGTACATCTAAAGTGTGCAAAATCTTTTCCCCTTTATTTTGAGGTTCTGCAAAAAACGTAGGCAAATGAATAGTTTGGTTTAAAGCCACACTAGAAACCACCTTAGGCATAAAAGAAGGATTAGTACGTAATGATACCCTATCCTTATGAAAAATCAAAAAAGGCTCTACTGCCATAAGGGCCTGCAACTCAGACACCCTTCTTGCAGAAGTAATAGCCAACAGAAAAGCAGTCTTCCATGACAAATATTTCAATTCAGCAGTAGCTGCAGGCTCAAAAGGTTGTAGAGTAAGTTTTTCCAACACAAAATTGAGATCCCAAGCAGGAGTAGGAGCTCTACGTGGGGGTCTTATATTCTTTGCCCCTCTAAGAAACTGCTTGAACAAAGGATGCGAAAACAAAGGTGGGTCACAATCATAGTGAGCTGAAATTGCTGCAGCATGAATCTTTATGGAAGAGAAGGACAAACCTTTGTCCAATAATTCAGTAAGATATTGAAGAGCCACACTCAAATTAGGCTCTGAAATCTCCAAATTCTTTGCTGTACTCCAAAATAAAAATCTCTTCCATTTTTCATGCACACTCTCCTTGTACTAGGCCTTCTAGCTTCCATAATCACATTTAAAACTTGTTGAGGAAGTTGAGACCTGCTGTGTTTCAACACAGAATATGCCAGGCTGTTAGATGAAGAGAGTGAAGCTTGACATTGAGCAGATGACCGTCCTTCTGAGATAACAGATGAGGAATCAGAGGTAAAGGCCATGGAGGCTTCTTTACCAGACTCCGTAGTAGTGGGTACCAGTGTTGCCGAGGCCAATCTGGAGCTATCAAAATCATCCTTGGCCTGTCTTGTCTGACCTTTAATAGTACCTTTGGAAGAAGCGGTAGAGGTGGAAAGGCATACACATGAAGGTTTTTCCAACTGAAAGACAGAGCATCCACTTTCCAAGCTGTGTGATGAAACCCCTTTGTGCAATACTTTGGCAGCTGGTGGTTTAGTGGAGAAGCGAACAGATCTATGTCTGGAGTTCCCCATGACACTGTCAGTTTCTGAAATACATGAAGATCCAGTTTCCACTCGTGGGGATCCATGATTTGTCTGCTTAACACATCTGCTAAGGAGTTCTGTGCTCCTGGCAGAAACCTTGCCTGAAGAGTTAGTTGCAAGCTTAGCGCAGTCTCCCATAAAATCATTGCTTGCCTGCATAGAGGATAAGAATGTGTTCCCCCTTGCTTGGTGATGTACCACATGACAGTTGTGTTGTCTGTTATAATCAACACCTGCCCTGGAAGAAGTAACTCCTTGAAAGCCATTAATGCAAACTGGACTGCTAACATCTCCTTCATGTTGATATGTAGATGCTGTAGTCTGGCAGGCCACTTGTCTTGTATCCACTTTCCATTTAGATGAGCTCCCCAAGCAATGTCCGAGGCATCTGTCGTTAGAATCTGACTTGCCTCTGGCCGGGTCACAGAGAGTCCCTTGTTTAGGTGACATTCCTGAGCCCACCACAAGAATTCTTTTTGAAGGCAAGGTATTATTTGAATGACAGTGTCCAAATCCTGGCAGTGCTGTGTCCATACATTTTTGAGATACCATTGTAGCTTCCTCAGATGCAGTTTGGCATTGGGAAGCACCAGAATACAAGATGCCATGAACCCTAATGCTTGAAGGACTGTCCTTGCAGTCAGCACGGACTGATGAGATAGTTGATGGAAGTAAAGTGACAGACTCTTTTGTTTGTCCGGGGTTAAAAAGGCCATCTGGGCTGCTGTATTCAGTCTTACACCCAGAAAGCACATGTCTTGAGAGGGTACTAGACTGGACTTTATTTCGTTCACAGAATACCCTAGGCATCTTAGCACTGCTATAACATATTCCAGATGCTGTAGAAGGTCTTCCTTTTCTTGAGCCAGAATCAGGCAGTCGTCCAAGTAAGGATAGATTTGAATTCCTTGAAGCCTGAAGTAAGCTATCACTGGAGCCAGAACCTTTGTGAATACTCTGGGCGCAGTAGATAAGCCAAAGGGCAATGCAGAGAACTGATAATGAGAATTTCCAGCTCGAAACCGCAGATACCTCCTGCAACTTAGCCTTATAGGCACATGAAGGTAAGCTTCCTTGAGATCTAAAGTTACCATCCAGTGATCTTTGCCCAGCAGAGGTAAAAGTTGTTGTAACGTCAACATCTTGAACTTGGGAATGTCCAAAAACGTGTTGAGGAGAGATAAATCCAAAATTGGTCTCCACGTGTTCCCCTTCTTTGGTACAAGGAACAGGCGAGAATAAAATCCTAGGCCCCTTTCTGATACAGGGACTGGCTGAATGGCCCCTATGTGAAGTAACTGTAAAACTTGCTTGTGAGCCTCTTTTCTTTGTAGAGGAGGAACGTCTGGCATGCCTTTGAAAGGGGACATTGTATGGAAATAAAATCTGTAACCGTGGTGAATGATATCCAACACCCATTTGTCTTGAGTAATTAAATCCCAATTTTCTTTGAAAAGAGACAGTCTTCCTCCCAAAGGAGCTGCCAAACGTGAATCTGCTGGCAGCTGAAAAACAGGTCATTGGGTCTGTTTACGAAAGGACTGACCCCTGCCCTCACCAGAAGTCTGAGCAGGTGAACTCCCTGTTCTAGGCCTAAAAGAACCTTGAGCCCTGCCCCTACCACGTCTAGACCTACCCCTAGACTGAGAATCATAAGCAGGATATGTCCACCCCTTAGCAGGCCAATTTCTACTAAACTTCGGTGGCTGCACCTGCAAAAAATCTTTAACAGTTTGCATAGACTTAGCTTTGTCCTCCATTTTCTTTAAAACTGCTTCCACAGGCGAACCAAACAACACATCAGACTGTAAAGGAGCATCCAAAATCCTTGTCTTAACATGCTCAGCTAAATTCTGATCCTTCAACCAGGCATGCCTGCGAAGAACAGAACTGGTAGCAGCCACCCTCGAGGAGGCCTGTACCGCATCAAAACCACATTGCAAAGAATGCTTACCCACTTGTTCAGACACATGAACCAAATCCAGCAACTCTTTACACTCAATACCTTCCGCCAAAGCATCCACCTTAGATTTCAATTGTGAAAGGAGATAATTCTGATATTTTAGCATGTGAAACTGACAATTCAAAGCTCTCATGGCTAGAGTGGAAGAAGTATACACTTTCTTTCCCCACCTATCCAAAGCCCTTGCCTCTTTATCAGTGGGAACAGGATTTTTAACCACAGAAGCCTTTACACCCTTAGGCCCTTGAGAAATAGTTTCTGGGTCTGCCCTAGGACTCTTAAACAAATATTTATGAGCTTCGGGCACCCTATAATACCTATCAGGCTTAACAGGAGCAGGAGGCAAAGAGTCAGGGTTCAGGGAAGCCTCTGCAAAACATCTTCCACCACATTCAACACAGGAGGAATAGCTAAAGGCCTATGCTGGGGTAAAACAAGAACTCCCTAAGCCTTTTCCTGGAGTCAGAGTAATCCTGGCCTTCCCATTTAAAGTGCTCCCTCATGGAATGCAAAGTCTCTGAAAATGAGAAATCCTCAGGTGGAGACGCTGTAGGAGTGGAATCATCCACATCAGAATCAGAATAAGTAGGATACTCCTGCAAATCTTCCACAGAAGATTCTGAAGCCTCTGAACACTGTTCAAAACTATCAAACTCGGTTCCACCCTAGGCCTCTTATCAGGCGGGGCATAGAACCCTAATCATAGTAATCAAATCTTCTGCCATTTTAAGCATATGTTTCTTAGGTACAGAACCCGAAATGCTAGGAGAAGCCCCCACTGAAGCTGAAGTAGGCCTACCTCTCAAAGAAGTTTTGGCAACAGAAGGAGAGGCCCTAACTACCTTGGGAAGAGAGGGAAGAACAGTCACCTGAGAAGCCCCTCAGCCTGGCCTACCTCCTGAGAAGGCACATCCTGTAAGAGTATAGTTTCTGCCTGGGACTCCATGGAAACTCCTGGCAAAACCTCCGGCTCCACTGAGCCTTCTAAAGAACCGACGTCCGGGACTGCCGGTTCCTCAACCCTAGGCTTCACTGTTTTATCCTTGCGCTTCTTGGAGGAAGCGGGCGTCGGAGCATCCGACGGCATTTTATAATTGCAACGCTTCCCAAACACTAACCTGGCACAGTCTAACCTCCTCTTAATAGTGCGTTTGTTAAACCTAGCACAAGAGCGGCAACCAACAACGACGTGCTCAGGCCCTAAACAAGGTATACACAAGGTATGATAATCCCTATGAGGTATCTGTTTCCCACAAGAAATACAGTTATTCACTTTTTCTGACATCCGGTAAAATACTGAGGCAAGAAAAAACTAAAATGTTCCCCAACGGGGTACTTAGCCAACTCTGTTTCGGTCTGAAACTCCGGTTTCGGAAATAGTTCAGAACGCCAACCTGCACTCGCAAAACTGCTTCTGCATCGGACCATGCGGCAAAAAAGACTGAGGATATGACGTCGGTCATGCGCATTAGTACCCTGACGTACTGATGTCAGTCTAATGCGCCCTGACCGACGTCAGCCTTATACTCTGGTATTCGGGCCGACTGGACGCGGACTATACCCAATAGTCAGGACTGCAGCAATGGAAGACGAAGAACATCTGATTTTCCTGAGATTTTCTGTGCAAAATAAGACAAAATATGCATATCTCTAGAATGAACTGACACTGCTACACAGCTGCAGCCAGACAAGGTGCTGCCATTTTTTTTTTTATAATAAAGGAGAGTTGCAGTGAAGGATAAAGCAGCCACAAAATCTATATCCTATCACATCCAAGTTACACATAAATCTCAGTATGTGCAAGTCATGGATATGGAATTGGCCAGCTTAACCGAGATATATGAAATTCACATTGAGGACTAAAAGCCTGTTAATAAGAGTGATGAAATCACTTAATATTTCTTTGGAGGAAGCAAAGTACAGTTGTGTAAAATCTTACCATAACAGTAGATGTCCTTCTCTTCACTTTTATAGTATTCTAGACAGATGGGATCTCCTGCTCAGGGCAGCAGGGCACTTGTCCAGTATACTAAAGCCTAAAGATCTTGTATGCACCATACATCACACCTATGCTCCCCACACAGAACTTAGGCCATAAAAGGAACATAAAGATGCAGCTACCCAGACTTGAATTGCCCAGAAGAGAACAGTCTCGACAGGACAAAGGAGTCCATGGACATCCAGAAGGAACAAATACAGAAGAAAAAGGGGAAACCCTCAGCCATAAGGGAATCTAAAACAAAAACCAGAACAAACAAGAGGGGGTTGGAGGGAGAGAACAAATACTGCAACAGTGAAGAGAAGGACATCTACTGTTATGGTAAAATTTTATACAACTGTACTATGTCCTTCTATATAATTTCTGCAGTATTCTAAGCATTAGGGAGAGCAAAAAAGTTCAAGAAATGGAATGGAAGGTGGAAGGCTGAGAAGCGCCCTCAGCAAACCCATATAAAATGGTTCAAACAAAACCTGGTCTGACTCGAGAAACCATATCCAGTTTATAATACTTAGTAAAGGTATGCACTGAAGAACAAGTAGCAGCTTCAAAGATGGAATTGGTGTCCAACCCATTGAAAAAAGCACTAGAAGAGGCAACATCCATAGTGGAATGAGCTCTAACAGAAGTAGACATTTACCATGAAAAGTATAACAAAAGGAAATGGCCTTAGATAGCCAAGATGAGATGGCTTGCTTAGAAATAGCCAAACCCCATGTCCTGGGATGAAAGGAAACAAAATGCAGATCAGGCTTATAAATGGCCTAAGTTTTCTCTAAAAAGTACCCGAGCTGTTGGTTATGCAGGACTCCTTTAAGAATTTGTTTGACCACAAAAACTAGAAGCCAAAGGAGGATTCAACATCAGAAAAGCAGAATATCTTGTGCTTCCCTGCTTGTTGACGTACCACATCACTGTAGTGTTGTCTGTGTACACCTTCAACAGCCCTGTAGAGAAGATGGGGTGAAAAGCATGAAGGGTCCGAAACAGGACTCTCATCTCTTTGATGTTGATATGGTCTGACTTCTGATGGGGAGACCAGAGATCCTGAACTTTCAGGTGACCAAAAGAAGCCCCCCACCCATGTCTGAGGGATCAGTGAACAGTTCTTGAGAAGGGACTAGAGTCTGAAAGGGCAGGCTTGGGTTGAGAGCAAACTGTTGAATCCACCAGTCAAATTCCTTCTTTAGACAGGAAAGGAGAGGTTCACTGAAATCCAGAGGGTGGCAATGCTGCAACCAAACCAACTTGAGGTACAATTGAAGTTTCCACATATGCAGTCTGGCAAGAGGGATTACTGAAATAGAAGAGGCCATGAATTCTAGGTCCCAAAGAAACTCCTTTGCTGGCATGGCAATCAGAGGAAGAAGAGAGTGAAAGAAAGCTGTTAATGACAACATTTGTGGAGGTGGCGAAGAGGCAAACGTTTGCACTGTCTGAATCCTGCATCTCAGAAACACATGATTCTGAACAGGAGTCAGGACAGACATTTGGATAAGATAGTGAACCCCACACTTTGTAGAAGAGATATGGTGAATTCCTGGTCCTGTCACAGGCGACTAGGAAAAGGTGCCTAAAGTAACAGGTCATCTAGATAATGAAAAATCTGAATGTCTTGGAGCCTGCAGAAAGCAATCACAGGAGCTATATTTTGTGAATACCCTTGGGGCAGTAGAGAGGCCAAAGGAGAAAGCAGAAAACTGAAAATGATAGGAAGAAAGAGAGAAACAAAAAAACTTCCTGAAAAGAGGGCGAATAGGGATAGGAAGGTAAGCATCTTTCAGATTGAAAGACACCAAAAAAGCCTGGGGTAGTAGAACACGAAATGGAGTTTGAAGAGTAAGCACCCAAAAAAGGACCTTGAAAAGGGTGTTGAGAAGGCAGAAATCCAGAATAGGTCTGCAAGTGCCCTCATTTGTAGGACCAGGAATATACTGGAATAAAAACTCTTTCCCACTTAGGAAGGAGGGACAGACTAAATGGTTCCTTAGTTCACCAGGGACCCTAGAACCTCCAAGAAATTAGGAAGCTGCTCTAGAGAAGGTTGAGGAATCCATGAAAATTGAGGGAGAGACTTCCATAACATAAAATAACCCTGACTGATGATAAAAATAATCCAGGAGTCTGAAGTAATGAAATACCAATTTGGAAGACAAAGGGAAAGCCGAAGGGACAAAGGAACTTGGTCTAAGAGAAGTGAGGGTAAGCTGTCAAAGACAAGCAGGCTTATCAGATAAAGGAGGCTTCTGGGCCACAGAAATCTGAGAAGCTGTAGGCAGAGAGTTTCTGCCTCCCACCCTTCCTGCCCTTAGAGGCCCGATGAGGTTGCCTGTGAACAAAAGCAGATCTAGAAGGATAATTTCTCTGGAACGTAGGGATAGGAAAGACAAAAATATGTGTAAGGTCCTTCAAGGTTTGCCTTTCTCTTGAAGAGACATAAACAGGTCAGTAGCAGCAGTCCCACAGTCCCATAAAGATGTTTATTATCCAAAGGGGCATCCAACAATTTGGGCGTAATGTCCTCAAGCAAAGACTGGAGTGAAGCCAAGAAAAATGCCTTATGACAGACCCAAAAGCCACAGCCCTGGAAGAGGGATCAGCAGCATCATAGCTACATTTGATAGAGTGGTGAGCCACTTGAGAATTACAACCTAAAATAGATAAGGAAGAACATTTGCCTTTAGAATCAGGGAGGTCAGAAATAACCTGACAAGTCTGAGCAATCAAGGCCACAGCATACCTGTACATCTGTATCTGGTAATCAATGGGTTCACATTATATTATCGAACTTCCAGAAGATCAAACACCAGATGTTTGAACTTGGAAGATCGAAATGTAATAACATCGAAACATCAGAACAGCAAATTTTTTCCCAGGAAAAAAAATTTGCTGTTCCGAAAAACACACACAACACAAGCACACCAAAAACCTTATAAACCTACATTAAACCTTTGCATACACAACTATCTATGCACTAACCTTAACCCAAACCCTAAGGTCCGTCACTATCGCACACTTACCTTACCCACACCCTAACCCTAAAGTCTGTCACTATCGCACACTTACCTTACCCCGCACCCTAACCCTAAAGTCCGTCAATATTGCACACTTACCTTACCCGCACCCTAACCCTAAAGTCTGTCACTATCACACACTTAACCTTACATGCACCCTAACCCTAAAGTCTGTCACTATCGCACACTTACCTTACCCACACCCTAAACCCATCCGTCACAATCACACACTTACCTTAACCTGTTCCATAACCTTTGCAACACAGTGGAGAAAATGTCAAAGCCGCAGAAAGGTCCAACTGAATTCTTTCCCTGAGAAAGAATTCGGACTTCCGCGGCTTCGACATTTTCACCTTTCAAACTTCCAGGTTCGAACATCTAGTGTTCGACCTTCTGGAAGTTCGATTAGGTAATAGGAACCCGGTAATCAACAGCCCTAAAGGCCAAAGTAGAAGAAGTATACATTTTCTTACCAATCCTCTCCACTGCCCTACTATCTTTATCAGAAGACAAAAGTTTAGAAGAAGGCAAGAGCTTAGAGGGTTTGTCAGAATAGAGTGACACCACATCAGGATCAGCAGGACATTTAAATAAAAATTTACAATCCTCAGAAACCTTATAGAACCTATCAGGTTTCTTAGAGCAGGAGGCTGAGAATCAAGAAACTTGGAAGTAGCAACGAAAGTGGCTAACAAGGCAGTCAACACAGGAGGAACTACCAGTGGTTTAGGATTATCCACCTGAAGCAACTCACAATATCTTCTCTGAATATCAGACATGTGAGAAGAATCCCACTTAAAATATTAATTATCCTAGCAATTGTGTTCCCAAAGGACAATTCCTAAAAAGGAGACTTGGGGCTAACAGACTTCTACTGATCAGAACCATAAGCCAAAGGTGAAGGCATCTGTGAAGAATAGGACAAAGACCCCTCATCAGACATTGAATCCTCATCCAAGGAATCCAGTTCCCTATTCCCTAAAATGTTTAGAAGGGGTAGGGGTCCAAGGAGGATCAGGCACCAAAACCCCTTGAAGAGGTTTAAGGTCCATCAAGGCAGAAAACAAACCCTGAGTAAATTCTTGATATTCCCTTTGAAGATCCTTTGGATGGACCAAAACATGCTTTGTTTTTTGTCTTTTCTTGGACAGGAGATCAGCTCTAGTAAATACTGGAGGTTCCAACACCTAGTGAGATTTGATAAGAGAACCAGGAACATCCTTCCTGAACAATATCTGCAGAATACCTCTAGGACCCTCAAAGCTAATTAAGTGCAGTTCTCCCTCGATGTCTGGAGTAGATGCTTGCAAAGCCTCAGAAGACATGCAAAAAGATGGAGCCATCCCAGGCTCCACTGAGGTCACTGCAGAGGAATCCGATGTAGACACCAAATGACCTATAGATCTATTACCCACTTCTAGAGGGGCATCTGGTGGAGGCTGGACAGTTAAAGAATCTAGCCGAGACTTCTTGGCCTTCTTACCTAGCAGGAGTATCTCAGGGGTTAAAGGATTCTGCCTTGGTACCCTGGGCTAACTGTTATTGTTTTTTGAGATAAATGGCCAGGGAAGACAAATGGCTTCTGAGTGTCTTAGGCACAAATACCTTACAGATACTACATGAAGTATGGTCATAAGAAGCACCCAAGCAAAAAAGACACTGTTAGTGATGATCTTTATGAGGAATATGCCTCCTACACTGACGTTTTCTCTTCTTGGATGACATGAACCCTAGGTAGCAAAATAAAACCAAGATCAAAAAAAGAAAAAAAAACACCCTAATGGGGCACTAATGTGGCAGTTAGGAATTCAGCACAGCAATAAGATGTTCAAACCAACTACCAGTAATGGCGTTCACACTGGCAGCAAAGATGTTCTGGGTAGATGCATCGGTATGTCCCCTTTATGCCCTATGTTCTGTGTGGGGAGCATAGGTGTGATGTACAGCACATACAAAATTATTAGGCTTTAGTATATTGGCTAAGCACTGGGCTGCCCTGGTCGGGAGATCCCTTTTGTTTAGAATACTGCAACAATGACACAAAAGGATATATACTGTTTCTTTCCTTCAGTGCTTCACATAGTTGAAGGGTTCAGCCATGAACCTCAACTTTTCTGCCCTCCACTGTGTAAAAATTAGGAGCAGGGTCTAAGAAGGACTATTTTCTTTAACAATCACTGTCCTCTAAGCTAGGGATCCCCTTGACTAGTCTCCTGCAGACTCTCTCTAGCAGTCCTGTTCTTGTTAAGGTGTGAAACCCAGATATGGATGTAGTACTCAAAGCAAGGGTAAGCAAAAGCATTTTACAAGGACAGCATAACTTCCGGTGTCTTGTAACAACTCAGTCCAAAGTGGATTTAGAAAACACTGGTTGCCATTTCAGAGACAATAAATGACTGTGACTTTTAAGACTGCATGCTGTGATACATTGCAGTTGCATAGTCAGCCACCTTAGATAACAGTCATCACAAATGAAAAAAAAAATTGTGAGATACAGCACTTATTTAATGTAATTGTGACACAAGGGAAATACATCTAGCTGGAATTTTGTAAATAATTATATGTCATTTGAGAATACTAATATGATTTATATAGAAATGTGACAAAAGTAGCTATCTGGAATTTTGTAAATAGTTGTATGTAATTTGTGAATACCAGCATGATGCAATTGCTTGTGTTACCAAATGTATTAGAACTATATGTTATGTGTATATTAAACTACTGGTACAGAAGTGTGTGTTGAACAGGGTTTGTACAGTACTGAGCTTCAAGAATGTGCCCGCAGTGTGCCCTACTGGAAAAGAACAGAATGTGTATAAACTATATACCTGTGCAAATGTATGTTTTAATAGTAGAAACTGGAACATGCAGAGTTAACTTGAAAAACTTCAAGAAAATAAGGTGAAACTAAATTGTTTTATGATTGTGTTATAAAAGTTAGTTTCAATGCAGCAAGGAGACAGGATGTCAAGCACTAGAGTGCCTTCTGCACTGTTCTGTAAGTGTTTATTTTTTTATGTCTTCTAGCACCTGCAAACATCTGAAGGCTATGTATTTTTCACACAGAGATGTTAAATGTTGAACACTGGGGGTTTAGCCTGGGAACTGAAGACAGGTGACAAAAGTGATGTCTTCCAAGCTAACCCAGCAGCAATATTTGATATTAATTTAAGAACTCTCAGCGAGAGACTGTGCATTTTGTATTTTGTCTTGGACCTAGCAAGAACATCCACTCATCACCATCTTCTGCACTTGCCTTGATGTCAGTAAGTTTATAGGGCTTAGTGACTCTTTTAGATATAGTTAGGAATATAGTAAAGATTAGTTTAGATGCTTTCTGTACTTATTTGAGACTGTCTTGCAATGTTGTGATTTGAACTCTGAAGTTACATTTGTTGATTTATTGAGTATTGTCTTGTTCTTTATTATTAAATATATGTAAACTTATCTTTGTAGCTGATATTTGTGAGACATACTTGCATATGTATTTGGTGACACTGTACAGGCCACTCCTAAATAGCCTTGCTCTTGGTCAGACTACCATCTGGATTAATAGTAACATTGCACAGTAGGATTGGACACCCTTTGGTAAGGGCCTTAAAGTAGCTGATAAGTAGTGGTTGGTGGCAGTGGAAACTACCTTATAGTCTGGCAGAAGGGGGCATAGCTAGTAAACCTGTGACAGACTTTCCCAGGAGTGTGTGATTGTTTGTATACAAATTAAACCTTAAAAGGTGTGTGTGTGTGTGTGTGTGTGTGTGTGTGTGTGTGTGTGTGTGTGTGTGTGTGTGTGTGTGTGTGTGTGTGTGTGTGTGTGTGTGTGTGTGTGTGTGTGTGTGTGTGTGTGTGTGTGTGTGAGAGAGCTACTTGGGCAGGGACATGAAGCACTGGTTGGACAGACAGGGTGCTGGAGGTCTTAGCTTGGCCACTCGGCTGACATCTGAACCCTATAGCTGTGCCAGTGGAGAGTCTTACTGGGGATCTGGAGAAAGAGGGAGAAACCAGCCCCAGACTGGCTGTGGTCTTTGTGTGCTCTTTAGGGAAATTGTACTTTACTGTGTATGTACTTGTCATCCTCCCAGTGTATACATCTCCTAGCTGTTGCTAGTGGTGAGTATTAAGGCTCCTTAATTACTGGGCCAGTGCAGGGGCATCACAATAATTGCCATCAGGTATCACACCACTCCCCATAAAATGGTAAAAGTCATATTTTTAGGCCAAAACATGTCCAGCAATTAATTTATAAGCTGCTGTAAATATAGCCAATTCCAATTCTAGCTATTTTGAGCACCACTATTTGGTAAATTTGAGATTTTCTCCCTTTTTTGGCCTACATGTTGATGGTATTAATGTAATTTTATGCTATCTTTTGCTCCCTGATGCATGTTCAGGTTCCAGCAATTTCTGTTTGATATTATCTACTAAAAGGGTTAAATGAGTATATGTCCTACATGTTAAGTCTGAAATAGCTATGCTGAAAATGGCACTTGAAAGAAATCCTTGTATAGTGTTAACTTGATCATTAGGGAAAGGGTTTCTCTAGCAAGCAGAATTTATAAACATAACTGGGCAAACAATTTACAATCGTCTACTATACTAAGGAACAAGTGTTGTAACAAACTGGATTACAATAATGTCAAAAAGTCTACTACAAATTTCAGACATTAGAATTTATATGAAGGCAGGTAGGATAGGAAAACATAAGGGGGGAAAGGGAAGTGGACAGCAGAAAATGGGCAGGGTTTGTCAAAGGATTACATGCAAGTGGGGAGGCACAGTCAGTTGAAGAGAGAAAGTGTAAGGTGAAGCCATTACAAAGATAACAAGGAGAAGGAAGCCGGGGTGGGAGAATATATATGAACAAAACATCACATGGTTTGTTTTATTTCATTTTAGGGTTGAATTAGGGAATTGTTCATCTATACTAAATAATTCACACATTCCACCAAGGGCTTACTGTCTTACTGCAAATATCAGATAGATGGTCTGTTATCCATTTTCAACCTTTTTGAATGTACATTTCTTAGAAATATTTTACACCTGTGAGTGATGTAATTGCAGAAGGAATGTGCAGCATTCTGTATACAAGTACATCAAATATGAATGCAGCAATTCCTCCATAGCTACAGTAATGCAGGGGGCGAGGGAGGTGCAGGGGCTTGCCCCCAGAAAAAAATAGGTTTTATTATTATTTTTTTTTTTTTGAGTATGTGTGATTCAATTTTTTTGTCTGTTCAAATCTTTGTGATTTAGCATATTAAATGCTATGTTAAATGTTCAAAGTTTTGATACTTCGAATGTTTGGTATAGACTCATACATACATAGGTGTATATGTATGTATGTGTATATGTATATATAAAACTATAGACAAGCTGCACATATCCAAATAACATTATACCCTAAAGTACCAATGAACAGAAGAAAGAAGGAAACATATTCTAAATTAATTTCATTAACACAAATGTAGAGTTACATGATCTCCACCCATCCACTCATTTTCTATATCTGGCCTACCCACTTCTAGGTTGTGATGTAGTTGCTGTAGCGTATTCCAGCAAGCAATGGGCATAAGCCAGGAACCATCCTTTAATATGACCCAAGTCTATCACTGGGTATATATACAATTAACACCCATACATACATACATACATATATACATGCAAACCTAGAACCAGTTTAGCATTGTCACACCATCTACCAGCATGTCCTTGGCATGTAAGAATAAACCTGAAACCCTGTCAAAAACTCATGTAAGCACAGGGACATCATATAAAATCCCACAAAGAGCACTGCAACCAAGTATCAGACTGAATAATCAGGCATCACCTGCCTGCCCTACATGACTTCCATAAAAGCATTAAATTCCTTTGGATTTGCCAGCAGCTCATATGTTACAAACTGTAAGCCATTCACAACAGTCATTTCCACATCCATCAGTGTTCTCATTCTCAGTGGCTGAGCAGTAATTTATCAGCAGCAGAGATCAGCATGACCTTATTATATACACTATATCATTTGAAACCAGTGCAGGACTCACTGAGGATAATTCTACAGTACAAATACATTGAGTGCTGAACCTAGCACATCTCTTTAACAGATTTTGAAAAATTTGGAATGCAGAAATATATCTGAACATAGCAAATTATATAGCTCACTTCTTACTATTAGATTAAATGGATTATTTGCACTCTATAAAACTTTCTTAGCATTACACACATGACATATAAAACCTTGAAATGGCAATCCTATAGATATTCAACTTGAGATATTTCACAGATTGTGACTTAGTGTATACCTGTTTATCCTGTGGTAGTACATTATACCAGCAATACTATGAGAAAAATATGTAATGAAATATATTTATCAACAATTACGCCATACAAAAAGAAGATGGAGTACACAGGAATCTTAGTATTACCACTGCTGTGTAAGTTACGATAGTAATCCATTAACCAATGTCAAAACCCACACTGGTGAGTCATGGCCAGATGGCCAGCAGTAAGTTGATGTCTTGTTCTGTGGAGACAAGCATGGATAGCTTATCCTGTAACAGATTATCCTACCCAATAGAGATGTAACAGGCTCCATAATATAATTGTTTTGCTGTGGCCATAATTTGTATTAGATGACTTTCATGCTAATCTTTAGATTTTGTTTATCTGTGCTGGGATATGAAGTGTCAACATTAGAATTTAAGGGGTGTTCTTGGCACAGCTAATATTAAAAATTATCAGGTGTGTGATGATGTGAGGTATTGCCAGCTATGCCAGGAGAAATAGGGCAGTGGATGTGTAACACATGCCAGCACAGCTAGCTGGAATTTTGTAAAAAATTACATGTCATTTGTATATCAAACCAATTTGTACAGATGCTTGTGTTGAAAATGTATTTGTAAAGATGCTTATGTTAAAAATGTATTAACAGTGGGTCTTGACTGCATTGTAACTGAATTAAATATCCATGTTTTAACACAGGATACTGGAGGAGAAGAGGTTAATCACAGTCCGGCTGCAGCTAACTTTGTAAAATAGTGAGAAATTAAACTACTGGGCCTAGGCCATAAAGATGTTTTTGTCTCAATGCAGCCAGAGACAAAAAGTCTATACTAGGAAACTTTCTGATTTGTCATTAGGGTGCACTAATTGCTACTCTGGAAGGGTGGAGGTTTGAAATTGTTTTATGACTTCCAGGAGCTGCAGCAGATCTTAGCAAGGCTGTGTGTGTGTGTGTGTGTGTGTGTGTGTGTGTGTGTGTGTGTGTGTGTGTGTGTGTATTATTGACACACAGGTGCTAAGGCATTGTGTGTGTACTGTGTATTATTGACACATAGGTGCTAAATCCTGGGGGGTTGCATGGGAAGCAGAAATCAGATGAGCAGATCTGTGTGATGTCATTCTATACAGAAATAATGTTTTAATATTAGGAGAGATAGAAGTCTCAGGGCAGTCTGTTTCTTGGAACCTGACATAGAATGATCCTCACCTACTTCATCTTGCCTTGCCTTATTAAGTAAGTATGAACAGTAATTCTCTAGATCAGTCAGGAATTTAAAGTGAGAATAGTTCATAGATTCATAGGCATTTACTAGGCTAATGACAACAAAGGCATTTATAAGCCTAGCCATGCATCCCAAATCTCTGACAAGTTCTGATACCCTTGATAAGTGTAAGCAGGGGTTTGAGAGACTAACCCTTTACAGATTACCTGCGTCCATTAGAGACATAGGTGCCAAACTAGGGATGAATTTCTAGTTTCCCATCCAATTGTCCTGGTTGCACTTGAATTGGGTTGGGGAGGAACTCTGCTTCACATGGATGGGGAACCTGCTCCATACCCATGGTAATCTCTGAGATACATATCTATATCTTCAGCAGGACCTGTTTATATCACAGGCAAGGTTTTAAGTCTTTAGAATGGATAATTCTGGTGCTGTTTGTTTTGTGGATATGCAGGAGGTCCATCAGAGTGGGGTCTGAGAATGCATTGTAAGCCAGGCATATATCTCCCCTCAAAAGCCTGTAGGAGACAGAATACAGGGATAGGGCCTTGAGGTGGTCTGCATAGCACATTTTACTTATGCTCTGTATTCTTTTAATGAGGAGCCTCTGTGGATGTTCCAATTGTTGGATATGCCTGGTTAGGTACATACCAAAGGGGAAATTGTACTCAATGATAGGTCTGATGAATGCAAAATACAGTGGAACAATTTCTTCCTTGGACTTGGATGCCATACCTTTGTTTATAAGTTGTGCAATATAGAATGATTTTCTCACCACTGTAGACACATGACGGTCAAAGGCTAGATTACTATCTGTGTATGTCCCTAAGTATCTGACTACTGGGTCAACTCTAAGGGGTGTGTTGTCAATATGATGGTTACCAGGGATGGATGACTTCCCAAAGGATATTATTATGCATTTCTTGGCATTTAGTTTTAGTCCATGGCTCTGACACCAGTTGTTTGTCTCTGTCAGCCCCTCCTGGAGAACATTTGTGTCAGTGTGAGATTCAATGACAGCTCCTAATTTGCAATCATCGACAAATTTAGTCAGCCAGAGAAGTAAGAAGTAAATACCAAAAGGGAAAGGTCCAAGGACTGATCCCTGAGGGACTCCACTTGTGATTGGCCTCTTTGTAGAGGTGGACTCCCCAATTCTAGCTTCCTGGGTCTTGTCAGTGAGCCAGCTGACATTGGCTATCCACCAGGTGACATACAGGTTTGTACCTAGTCTCTTGCATTTGTCAACAATACCCGAGTGGGGTATTGTGTCAAATGCCTTGGCCAGGTCAAGGTAGGCAGTGTGACCAATTTTGCCCTCATCCATTGCTTTGGTGACCTTCTCAAAGATGTCCGCCAAGTTTAGCAGGTGTGATCTGCCCTTGACAAAACCAAACTGGGTTGGGTCCAGTGTCTGGAGGTTTACTATATCTCTGTTGATTATCTCCATGATAATTTTTTCCATGGCTTTACATATAAGATTAGTGAGACTTATGGTTCTGTAGTTTCCAGGGTCTGTAGATGGCCCACCTTTGTGCAGAGGGATGACTTTTGCCCTTCTCCATTCATGAGGCATGAAACCTGTGTGGAGGCTACAGTTAAATATTAATTCCAGAGACCCTAATAGGTCATGTTTCATGCTACTTAAAAAGAATTCTGGGATATTGTCTGGGCCCACTGATCCAGTGTTCTTGGTCTTAGAGAGAACATTAAGGACCTGTTCCCTAGTGATAGTAGGGGAGTTATATTTGATGGTATTTCCTGAGGGAAGGTTGAGGGGGAGAGTGGGGTAAAGTTGGAGCTGAATTTATCAGCCAGGAGGTTTGCTATATCTTCTGGCTCAGTATAGGTGGCTCCATTTACAATTAGCTCTGCATGCAACTGTGTATTGCCTTTTAGGTTACGGACATAGCTAAAAAATGCTTTGTGGTTGTCATTGGCCTGGGAGGCCAAACTTATCTCAATTTTAGCTTTGGTAGACTTTATTTGTCTTCTGAGTTGTTTAAGTTTGATGAAAGTGCTTTTATCCTGCTGGGTGCTGCACCTCCTAATTTTTGCCATGGTTTTCTTCCTCCTGTTATACAGTCTATTGATTTTCTGATTCCACTAGGGTGGCTTGTTTTTTCAGTTAGTTCTGTACTTATTCCTGGTGGGTACAGCTACTTCTATGTGGCTATTAACATGCATGAACAGGGTTTCTGTGAACAGTTCTGCATAGGCAGCAGTGTTCCCAGGGTTTATGGGGACTGGAAATTTTGCCAAGTTCTCACTTAATAGCAGGAGGTTAGCCTTAGAATAGTTACTGAATATTCCAGGTTTATCTGGGGGCCCAGGTTTTATTTTTCTGTATTGTTTTTCTGTAACTGCGTGAATCTTTCCAGCTCTGTTATTTTTAATATTTCCTGTGACTGAAACTCTGGTGTTTACTGTAAATTGATATTTCATATTTTTTATGTTCTTTATTATTTATTATTAAATATATTTAAACATTTCATTGTGGCTGGTCCTTTAGAGAATATTTTAACCTTTGGGGTTACTTATATCTATTGGTGACACTGTGGCCACTTCTGAAGCCAGGCTGTTTGGTCAACATTACCATTTGCATTAATATAATTTCACTCAGTATAATTGTGGTACCCTTGCAAGAGCCTTAGGTAGCTGACTGTGTAGTGTCTGGTGGCAGTAATAATTACCTTATAGTCTGGGCAGAAGGGGGCACAGTGGGTGAATCTGTGCCAGCCGTTTCCAGTTGTGTGTGTGTGTGTGTGTGTGTGTGTGTGTGTGTGTGTGTGTGTGTGTGTGTCTCAGATACTTGGAGCAGGGACATGAAGCACTGGTTTCACAGACAGGGTGTTGGAGGACTTGGCTTGGACACTTAGCTGAGGGTTTAAACCTATAGCTGTGGTAGTGGGGAGCCTTATTTGGGCCCTGGAGGGAGACAGATATAAATAAATCCAGACTCCATGCTGACTGTGTTCCCTGTGTGCTCTTAAGGGAAACTGTGCTTGATGCAGACAGCTGCACCTGGAAATACTGGGTGTATCCATTTTTCTTCCAAGTGAATGTCCCTCTCCAGTGTCAGTGGTAAGGATTGAGGCTCCTTGATTACTGGCCCAGAGTCGGGATGTCACAAGGGGTCTTAATGATAAAGTTTTGGCATTTTTCATATTTTTAAACTCCAGCAGCTCAGTCTGGCTGCTGAAAATTAACACTGGCTCAAATGAGTTTCCTTGTTTGAAAAAAATTGAAAAATATATTACTTGTGGTATTTACATGTGTCATAATTATCTCTTGGCTAGTACAAGATTCTGAGCAGTTCTTACCAGTTTAACATACATGGCACTATTGTGGCATCAAGGGATGACATTTTTCAATTAAGACTGCATTGATTCATGCAAACCTTTGGAAAACTGAAATTATATTGTTTTCTTTTAAGACTGAACTAAGAATGGCTGACTCATCTGTCAAGCCAAGTAAGTCTCTTGCCCACACTAAAGAAAAATAATTCAATGCAAGGAATCAAAATTCTTATCTTAAAGGAGGCTGTATAAAGATTTTGCACTGTTAGGTTGCATTCAATTAAAATTATATTTTTGCAAAATAATTATGCAATGTGATGTGTGCTACATTTGTACAAATACCCAGCGTAAGTAAAAAAAATATCGTAGCTATATCAGAATAGAACAGTTTCATCAAGGTCAGGTAGACGAAACAGAGCCTTAATGTATTTTGGCACACCAATCTAAGCTTCCTACTGAGTTTCAGGACTTTTAAGCTGGTTGCTCTGTAAATCTGTATGACTCATACCTCAATTATTTCAAATAATTACAGTGATAAATTTATATCCTGCGCTGTCACAAGCTACATTATGAGTTCCATCTAGAATACTCACTGCTAAAATGGAAATAACAAACAATTCTTAAAATCTCAGTGACATAAAATTCAAGAATAAAATGTACCCTTCTCAGATTGCAAACTGACATCCTTCATTAATGGAGAAATAAGCCTTTCAATAAAAAACATTCAACCCACAAGTTTTAATTATAGTAGAGAATATGCATGTAATTGAAAGTATGCTTTTAATATTATTTCAAGCTTGTGTGTTATATCTGACATATAAATGATTGACTCTATCAAAGTACTAGTCTAGTTTTTGGAACATCGGCAACATGATAAGGACTGACTACATATTGTATAGCAATACTGATAGCATGTATAAAAACAGAGACCACTGTGCAGGCATTCTGACAATGGAATTACTGATGATGGTCATATGGGCAGAAGTTATTAGAAATAGCTTCTAGGAATTTTTAGACAGACTGACAATTTCTTAGAAGGGCAGATTGAAGATTCAGGGTAACATGCTCAGTTGAATATTCCCCATTCATGCAACCACATTATATTCATATCATAAATTCCTGAATTCTATCAACAGTTTTAAGCCTACAACCTCAGCAGGAAAGTAGCCCCCAAACACACTTCCTTGCTTTGTACCCGAGATGTCCAGCCTGTAGCTCAGCTTGTTATCATTCTGCTCTCACACATTTAATTTTCTGACAAATGCTGCCATGTTGGGTTTTAAGATACTTGACAATTTATTTTAGGTACTTCAGATTTTTATTATGCTACCTTCACCCCCTCCACCCATGATATTCATACTCACTTATTCTTAAATTACCAGAAAATCCAATTTAGGGTCATGCCAAGGTGAGTATATCCCAATACACACACACACACACACACACACACACACACACACACATTCAAACACAATAAGCACATACTATGGGCATTTTTTGAAGGATCGACATTTCTTCTATGAAACACCTTTGAGATGCACACACTTTGCCCAGAGGTCATCCCAGCCAAAAGCCAAATCAGACAACCATGTGCTATGAAGTAGCAATGCTATGTTATTTCACTGCACCACTGTGCTTCCATATTTTGTATATAATAATATCTCGCCTCTGCAGTAACCCTTAGGCTATATGGGTTATTTCATGCCTAGTGAACAACAACTGGCCAACTCTGGCTCCTTCCCACTCCTTCAGTCTGACTGCTGATTGGCTAATCCCAAAGAGAGAAATCAGCAGTCAGAGTGAAGCTTTCCTCAGTACTTTTGAAAAATAGTAGAAATCAGCTAAGAGCTTCATTTTGGCAAATAAGTCCCTGTTGGTGATGCCCAGGTACGTACACACACACACACACACACACACACACACACACACACACACTTAGAAATTATTGTCCTTTTAAGAAAATTGCATTTGTCCATTTTTTTTTTACTAAAAGTGGTATTTTCCTTGTTAATAAAATTGGTATTTTTTTAAATATCAAAAGTTTCCTGTCTGGGGCCTCTATATTTAGCTCCAATTGTTATTAAAGCATTTGGAGCTAATTTTTGAAAAAATTGTGTAAAGCTTGTGCAAATTTTGAATTTTGTGGAGGGAAATGTTTGTGTAGGAATGGGCGGGAACTCTTGTCAGTGTAATGCTGATGCTCAATTTGTGACAACTTATCAGTGTGGATGCAAGTGCTTAAGCAGTACTGACAGGGGAATTCTCTTCTACTTTTACTTTTTGTACCCTAAGGTGACTGGAGAAAGTGTTTTGAGTAGGAGTTTGCAGTTTGTGAATACTTATTGACAACTTACCTTCTCACCAATTTGCTCCAGCTACACTTGCCGCTTTTGGTGCTTCCTCCTCAGTTACAACATGGATACTCACTCTGGTCCACCTTACTCTCCTCCCACAGTAGTTAGAAAGAAAAACATCTCTTACCAAGAAGTCCTTGCTATTGTTTTGGACACAGTCTATGCCTCATCCAATAGCAGATGAACCAGGAGTGACCAATGGTTGTTCCTCAGACCACTCACTTACTTTTCCCACTTCCTTTATTGCAGTCCTTTTGGCCAGTATGAACCGGTGGTTATCCATGTCCTCTTCAGCTGTTCCAGTGTCCAATACAGGCATGGGAGAACCATCTTCTCTGGGTCAGGGAGACACTCCAAGAGATTATTCTTAGGGAAACCAGGAAAAAGACAACACTGGCTCATGCCCATCAAACTGGGAGACAGTGAGAATCGAGTCCTCACCCACTTGACTGCCATCACTGTCCCCTTACTGCACTGAGAGCTGGAGTGCTTTAAATCTTCTTCTCCTCCTATGGACCATGAGGGAGAGCAGCCTTTCCATCCAGTATAGACATATACCAATGGTCCAGTGGATGACCCTACACACCAACCCTGGCATCTCCTGGTGGGTGATGAAATCCCCACGTCCACCACTGCTCCTGGGGGTACCACAGCACCAGCTGCCACGGCAGTGCTACCTGAGGGCACATGTAGTGCAGGGGGTAGCAGAGGCAGTGCTGCCAAGTTGGAACCCAGACATGCTGGGCATTTGTGGCGGAGCCGGTGGAGCTGGGACAGCCTGATCCACTGGGGCTGGCCTACCTTGCTGTGCTGTGGAGCATTTAGTAATGTGGTACAGATGGATGAAATGAAGACATTTTGATGACTCATAATAAAAAATAAAAAAGTGAGACAAGGGTCGGGGTGAGGGGAAAAATAAAAGAGATAAAATTAGTACCATCATATGCGATGTACAATGCATTAACACAATTATGCAACTATTTTATCTGAAGTATGACATTTAAGCATACATTCTAACAAAAACACACTATAACTATAGATTGCTAACAGTAATGCTTGAAATGTGCATATACTGCACATATGTGTGTTCCAGTTATACAGACTGCATTTAACAGCAAGGCATTTGTGCCACTTATATAGAGTTTAATTGAATATAAATATTATTAAAGAAATGCAGTATTGTATAGTTGTTATTCGTGGTATTTGAAGCCAAAACATCTCACTACAGTCAAATATTTGATTCATAAAGTTGGTTTGTACTACACAGTAATGCAATGCATACTTGCTTTTACAGTTAGGATATGGATGCTCAATTTGCAACAACTGTATAAAAAATAAATTTTTAACTTTTAAGGCCACCATAACACTGCTCTTGTGCTGCATGCATACCACTTGCTTCCCTCTGTCTCTCCATTCGAGCAACACAAACCTGTCTATATTGAACTTACATTTGGTATTAGCTGGGGAAAGAACAGAAAAGAACAGAAGAGCATTATGCATACTAGTCTTGCCTACATTTAGCTTTCTAAGTATTAGAAGTACTCTCTTATGGTCATACTTACACAGCTGTAGGATGTCCGCAGTTTTTAAATTCAGTCAACCAACAGTTGACGGTATCCCTTTTATGCCTGTGTAGATCATTGAAATGAGGCCTACACTGCTCTCCAGTGCATGGGATTCCAGTAGCACTGGATATAGCCTGTGCCAAACTACTCCACACCTCAGACTTGTACTTGGAGCCAGAATAGTCTCCTTGCAGAAGCCTCTGGCTGTGGTGCTTTACCAGGAGTCCAGTAAATGTCCTGGACTCCTGGACACCCACCTCTGTACCCTAAACTGGGAACCTTCCTCTCTAACACCAGACATATCTAATATCCAATCTAGAGCAATAGCAGCTGATCCTTTCCCGCCAATTCCATTTATCATGTTTACTAGCAGTGCACAAACCCGAGCAACAATGCCAACTGCATTTGCACTATGTTAAGCAAAATACAACAGTACCAAGTAGGGAGGAAATAAATACTTGTAATTGGAAGGTTAATCTTACACTTGGCCTTAGTTTGAGGGGTGTCTGGTGATGTAGCTTGGAAATATGTATTGAAAATTGAAGGTAAATGTTAAGTGAGTTTAGTTTGCCGACATGCACTGGGGCATAAATTTCTTGACCTGACACATTTGTTTTTGGCTTTATACACTGCTAAAATTGATTTTTTAAAGTGTGGAATTCAAACCTTGGCATAAAGGACAAAACATTTTCTTTCACAGTGTTGATCTTCCATCTTTGCCACAGAAGAAGTGCTGCTTAGACATAGTCAGGAATTATTCATAAATACAGGTGACAGTTTGAGGTGTTACACATGTATGTGTGTGACCTGACAAGGTTCTAGTATATAGATCCAGTTATGTATGTGTGTTATGTAATTGTGAAGGCCACGCAAGTCAAGATTACACTTATAGAAATATAGTATATAGTATACCCTAAGTCATACATCTAAAAACACAGTAAGGGTGTCTTATCCCTCATACATATAATTCACATCAGCTCCACTATCTAAAGTGTTATAAGTGAGAGTGAATATAATGGGAAGTGGAACAACAGTAAAAATGTATGGAATATCCTGTATTAGCACACAGGACCATGTGTATGGCAGTCATACACTTACACCTGTTGCCACAAGAATGTTGAAATAACACTTGTCTGTTTTTCAGTTCATTGTTATAAGCTGTACTTTCACAACAAGAAAAATATATTGCACATCCTGTACTAGAACCCAAGACCATTTGTACTCCAGCCCTACACTTAAGCCTGCTGCCATAGGACTAGTTACATGACATTCCCATAATTTCATGCTCATTCTTAAGTTCTCTGTGTTAACCACTGTGCAACGCCACTTAGCCTGTTTGAGCAGTGCATAACAGAACTAAGTGAATATATCCAGTTTCAATTACTGACTGTCTGAGTCCTGTCTGCAGGTATTGGGGAACCTTGCTAACCACCATGCAAAGCAGTTAAATGAAGTTGCGTGACGGAAAGCAAAAATTACAACAATGTATTGTGTTTGATCTTTGCACTTTTACAGATGCCCTGTCTGCAGGTGTTCTGTTTGCTACCTGGGTGGGCCACTCATCCAGTTTTGCATACTGCTAAGCTTCATGCAAATGAGATAAGCACAGACAACTGCTGGCCAAAAAATAAAAATAAAAGGAAACAGAGGAAAAGCATCCTATGGCACTACAAAATGTTAGCACACATGAAATATCTGTGCATAGGTCTGGATTTGAACTCTCATTCCAATGAACTTTAAGAACACATTAAGGGTGTCTTATCCCTCTTTGCCATGCAAACACATTTGCAGCAGGGAACTGAAATCATTCTGCATACAACCAACTGCAACATCATGTGCAGTACTATGAAACCAAATAACAGTTATTTGTCCACATGTTAATTTTGGATGTAGTGCACTGACTGATCACACAACCATTTATGAGTATCTGTGTTTGTTACTCATTCTTGTCTTATCTGACATGCAGTCTGTAAGCCATTCTATATCATTGTCCTTAAAATGTGTGAAGATATTATTGAGCAATAATATAAAATACAGCTGCCAAAAAATGAAGGGGAGGTTGGATGCTAATGAACAGAACCTGTGAACTGTGTGCTGCCTACTTACAAAATTACTTCTAACATTTTGTAAGTCTAACCTGACACACCCATTGGAAGTAAGAAGTCTTTACTGCTGTTGTGTTTTCTTTCTACCTACCAGTAATCAATCACTACTAAAAAACTCCTGTTGTCCACCATGGCAGTAAAACTTGATAACAAAATCAAAACTTTAATAAAAAGGAATATAACATAAAACAAGCAGTCCTCAGTCTTCCGATAAGTGCTTTTGGCAAATATGCCTTCCTCAGATCGTAAAAAAGGGCTGTTCAGCTTTTGTATTTATAAGGCATCACAGCCATTCATCTGTGACACACTCTTGTTGCAAACCAAAAGGAGGCCAGCTAGCAAAGAGGTATAATTTCCTTCATTATAATTAAAGGCGCAGTACTTCTTTTTACTATGAGATTGTATATGAGAAAACTAGTAGCTATGTATGTGAATACATTATATGAATGAAGCAACATTCAAGTAAGCTTGCTGATCGTATTCCTTCTATTCCTAAGTGCAGGTTTTAATGGCACAATGGTATTCAGGCCTGGTAATCTGTTTGCTCTTAAATTAATTATCCAGCATGTTTCCCTTAACTCTGTGCAATTATGGACATCGCCTCCTCTTGTGGTCTGACAGACTGCCTCTATGGCCTTAAATACAAAGTGATGGATACTGTACTATATGGGCTGCTAAGGCATTTATTGGGATCTTTCTGTTTCATATCCCTTAAATGTTTAAGGATACGTTCCTTAAGACGTTGATCTGTTTTGCCAACATAGAAAGCACTATATTGGCAGATCAGCTTCTTAAGGAATGTATCCTTAGACATTTAAGGAATATCAAACAGAAAGATCCCAATAATGCCATAGCAGCCCATATAGTACAGTATCCTTCTCATCATGCATTAAGGCCATAGAGGCAGTCTGTCAGACCACAAGAGGAGGCGATGTCCATAATCGCACAGAGTTAAGGAAAACATGTTGGATAATTAATTTAAGAGCGAACAGATTACCAGGCTTGAATACCATTGTGCCATTAAAACCTGCGCTTAGGAATAGAAGGAATACGATCAGCAAGCTTACTTGAATGTTGCTTCATTCATATAATGTATTCACATACATAGCTACTAGTTTTCTCATATACAATCTCATAGTAAAAAGAAGTACTGCGCCTTTAATTATAATGAAGGAAATTATACCTCTTTGCTAGATGGCCTCCTTTTGGTTTGCAACAAGGGCGTGTCACAAATGAATAGCTGTGATGCCTTATAAATACAAAAGCTGAACAGTCCTTTTTTACGATCTGAGGAAGGCATATTTGCCGAAAGCGCTTATCGGAAGACTGAGGACTGCTTGTTTTATGTTATATTCTTTTTTGTTAAAGTTTTGATTTTATTATCAAGTTTTACTGCTGTGGTAGACAACAGGAGTTTTTAAGTAGTGTTTGCCTTTTCTTTTCCTCGTTGTTGTCCTTTACAGTGTAAGAAAGTTTTTTACCTAGTAATCATTCACAGTTGCAATCCACTGAAAACAAAAACTGAGGGAGTTTCTTCACTATGTTTACATGTGCTACACCAAGCCAACTACTTGGGATTCAGCAACTCTAATGAGTTCACATGTTATTTGCATCTTCACTGTGCTGACAGCCTTGAATCTACACAATGAAAAAAAATGAGTAGCTAGAGAACCTGAAGGTGAAAAAAAACTTGTTTATGTGGAGAACACAAAAAGAGGCTATTACTTTTGGATATATCTGCACAGAAGATTACTAAACTTGAGAAGGTATGCTTGCATTTTTCAGCTATATACTGCATATGCCGAAATGTCATTAAAAAAAAAAACTTTTCAATATTTATATGTATTTTGATTAGCAAATGCTACACTTTTATCTGTATGCATTAGTAAAAAGAGTACTGATGGCATGCACATTTAGCATTTCAATGATGATTTGTTAGAAAAATGTGTCATTTGCCTGTTCTTTTTGGGGTGGGGGAGCAAAGCTGGATTTCTGTTATAGCACAAACAAGGATAAGTTGCTATTGTTACTCTCCCTTTTTTGCATCAAGCCTGTTGCTCATATTTCAGATCTCTAAACTGTTTTAGGTTTCTCCAGTGGGAAATGCTACCTTTTCTGTTTTACCTGGGAAGTTATTTTGTAGTTATGTGATACTTAAGTGTATTATCCTTCTGCTGTCTTTTAGGACACCTAGGACTATGGCACCCAGGTGTCTCAATCCCTGAAAACCACCATTCAGTAACCCTGAGAATCAGGTTATTGTAGAAGCCTTTAGGTGACATGGTGCCTTTCTGCTTCAGAGGGAACATGGAGATATGTCAGTCAGAATGCAAACTTGGCAACAGATAGTTGAAGATGCCAATGCAGCAGGTGGTCACATCAGGACATGTGATCAGGTGTGCCATACCTGACATGATCTCATCTACACAGAGGACAGCAGCTGCAGTGGCCCATGGTTGAATGAGTATGTGGGGGCTGCTACAGAGCCACCACTAACAGCAAATGAAGAGTTTCTGTCCACTGTCAGGGATCCAGACAGCTCCCAGGAAAGGGCAGAACAGCACATCTTTGACATTGGTGCTAGTGTTTCAGGGATAGCAAGTATGCCGTAGGAGGGGCTTCCAGGTAGATTTTTGTATCTCAATTGTTAAATACTGCTGTATAGTAGAATATTTACATCAATATGTTAGTTCTGTTTAACAAGAAATTGGTTGGGGGGATTGAAGACTGCTGCAGTTAACCACACATTTTAATTGATTACACATGGGGCTTAGGTTGGGATTGTCATCCAAGTTGTTGTTGAAAGTATAATTAATGGACATATAAAGGGCAAAACGTTTTAACCCCTGTGTTACTGTTAATTGTGATGATGTTATCCTTAACTTTTGCTTAACTTTTTCTAGGACCATTCGGCATACCATCATCTGCACATGGTAAACCAAACATGTTTATGTCAGTACTGATGAGCAGTTCAAAGAAATGTTTTAGGGTGTGATATTGATGTCAGGACTGTTGTGTGTATTCCTGTACTGTCTGTAATAGTGGCACCACCGTTAGTTTGTTAGCATATAGTGAATTACAGTAGTGCAGGTGTTATTTTTTCCTGTGTTTGTTGCTTATTATCACATGTGATCCTGAGAGTAAAAGTGTGAGACTTCTACAACCTGATGTTAGAGTTTTAGCAGACTTTGATGATGATTGTGGCCAAACAGAGGCTCATTCTGGGGGTTGGGGTGCAGAGGATGAATCTGACACTGAGGTTGACATACAGCCATCCCCTGAAATTCCATCAGGCAGCCAGTAGGCCTATGCCTGCCTATTCCAGTGAGCCCTCAGACATTGGACAGGTGGAGGGTAAGACAATCGATCAGGGGAAGTGTGGTTACTGTGGCTTCAGTGCCTGTTGACTCTGGCCATAGCCAAAGTGTGGCTGAGGTGCCATTCAGGAGGGTTGTTAGAGGTGCTCGCAGGAGGACTGCTGTCCATCCTCCCCCTGATCCAGATGTCTCTTCCTGTGCCACTCAACTTATGTTTAGGGTCATCATGGAGCACAGCCACATTCCCACTGGTGCTCCAGAGAAATGTTTAGGGTTGTAGATGTGGCACAGGCTAACATGCGTGATGGCCTCCACTGTGTTGCTGATTCAATGGATCAGATGAATGGCATGTTGGAACAGGCAATGTCTGTGACTGAATGTCTGCTGGAAGGGGATGGCATCCTCATAGGTATAGGTCAGCCACATCATCTGAATTTAGCCAACATGGCCATGCCTGATCACGCTCCCATAGAGGCAGTACTTCCACTGCTCCATCAGTGATATTGCTGTCTACACCAAGATGTGGCAGGCCATGGAGTTGTGGTCCTGGGCGTCCTCTTGAGGGGAGCTCATCCAGCAGACATCAGTCACATTCAAGCAGCAGTAGTGCATCTGATGGTGTTGTTGTGCCAGTGCGAATCCTGGCAGAGCTAGTTCTCGTGGTTGGGTATGACAACAATGAACTTCCATCTTTACCATGCATGCATCACACCTGTCCAATGTACCAATATGTAGAGCTAGCACAGAACTTGGCTGTGTTCATGCGGACACTCAGACACCATTTTCAGCTGGAGGATCCATACGGACACCCACACAATAGTTACATGGTTTAGCCGTGAAGTTTAAAACTCATTTTGTCTCACTGGCCATTTGTTACTTTATCCAAATGCCTGCCTACTTCTGTTTATTACTCACTCACACACACACACACACACACACACACACACACACACACACACACACACACACACACACACTCACTGACCTTTTGTGTCAACCTGGGCTTCCTGCACCCTCCCCCATAACAACCTGTGCAGGTGATAACTGTGCCATATCCCTGTTTTGGGTTTATACCATATCATCGAATGCAGACAACATCGAACAACAAAGCATCGAGCACACTTCATTGAAGCAGGAAAACATTGAAACAGTTTCAATGGCACTTTCCAATGGTGACGTGCAACATTAAGGGTGTAGGCAGGCCCTCCCTGCACCCCCCCACATCCTCCACTACTTAAATATACCAACTCTGAGATCGCGCAACAGTGTAGGAAATGGAAATCTTCCATTTCCGCACTGTAGTGCACTGGACTGCGATCTCTGAAGTGGTATATTTAAGCGGCAGGTGGTGTATAGGGGGTCTTGCCCCCCCCCCCCTGCATGGAGCAATTTTTTTTCATCTACACTCCATATGTTTGTTCTTTCCCCCATTTTGATGTTCTCCTGTTCAATGAAGTGTGTTCGATGTTTTGTTGTTCGATATTATTTGCATTTGATTTTGTGATATACACCCCCCCTGTTTTCTATCTTTTGGAGTCAGTGATACATAAGCATTGTATCTGATGCTCAGGGTGTATAGCTGATGTAGTGCTTAGTATATCTGCATTTGTGATTAGACTGTTGATAGCATCAAACTTTTTTCCATCATTATTGTTAATGATCTTGTGAGTGGGCGGCCACGGTGGTGCAGTGGTTAGCATTGCCGCCTCACAGCAAGAGGTTCTCCGGTTCAATCCTCAGCTGGGGTGCCTTCTGTGCGGAGTCTGCATGTCCTCCCTGTGGTCGCGTGGGTTTCCTCCGGGTGCTCCGGTTTCCTCCCACATCCCAAAGACATGCTGCAGGTGGATTGGACACTCTAAATTGGCCCTAGGTGTGCATGTGAGTGTGCCTTCTGTGGAAGGTTGGGCGCCGGGCTGGCAACTCGACACCGTAAAACTCCACTGCCATTCAATGTGCGGACAAGGTGATCCGCTGTGGCGACCCCTAACCGGGAAAAGCCGAAAGAAGAAGAAGAAGAAGATTGTTAATGATCTTGTGAGGGTTGTGAAGTCTGAAACTGAAATGTGTATCATTACTTTCTAAATTCTCTTTTTAATGATTTTCCTGTACAAACATATGGTGCTAAACTGAGAGTATGCAGTGACCATCACTACTTTTGAGAGGTATGAATGTGTGAATCTTTGATGCCTGAGGCCTATTACTTCATAATAGCCACATATAAGTCAAATAAGTCTGCTGTTAAGGTCATTTCTGTACAAATCGCCCAACTTTTCCTTGCTTACACTACCAAGTAACAACATGTAACAGTATGGCAGTCATTCATATTATTACACAATACACTCCAGGTTAAACACTTATTTTGTAAATCCAGCAGTTCCAACAATTTTAATTCAGGGCTGACTCCATCTGATGCAAGCAGAATACAACCCTTAGATGGGCAAGTAAATGTTCTGAGAGTTCCCTAGCATTGATGCTGCTATATATCTATATATACATCTCTCTTTCTCTCTCTCTATGTATATATATATATATATATATATATATATATATATATATATATATATATGTGTGTGTGTGTGTGTGTGTGTGCGTGTGTGTGTGTGCATAGGAGGAAGGTTTTAGGCCCTTAGGTGGTAAGTGAGTGTGCTACGCGTTGTCTTTTAGCCAGTGTTTGGGCATACTGAGCACACCTACTTCTGCCTATACCCACAGTAGCTGCTGGTTCCCCCTCTGATACCTCAACTGCGTGTGGCTATGGCGACCTTGCCATTGGTGGTGGGATGTGTGTCCCTTCACCTTGTTGATCCTGCTGAAGTTGTTTTCTCAGAATGATGTTGTGTAGCATGGCACATACTGTCAATACTTCAATACATGTTCCTGGATTGTACCGCAGGGCTCCCCAGATGTATCTAGGCACTGGAACTGCAACTTCAGCAGCCCAAACACATGCTCTACAATATTTCTGTTTTGAGAATGTGCCTCATTATGGCATTATTCAGCAGGTGTGTGTGCATTTCTGATGGGTGTCATTAGCCATGGTTCCAGTACATAAACTGTATCCCGCAGTAAATGACCCTGTGGGATATCCCCCCTAGTGAACATCTGATGCAGTTGGGAAGTGTATCAGATATGTGAGCCATGGTAACTGTCTGGGGTGCCAGCAGACACATTCAAGATGACTCCCTTGGCATTACACATGACTTGGCAGTTAATAGAGTGGAAGCCCTTTCTATTTATGTAGTCCCTTTCTATTTATGTATACCCTTCCCTGTTCCCCAGATGGTGCTTTAATTTCTACACATGTGCTATCTATGGCACCCAGTACTTCGGGGTAGTGGGATACAGAGTAGAACTCCTCCATATTTCTGGCCCTATCCTGAGGAGTGCACAGAAAATATATGTGGTACCTAGCATGTTGGAGGATAGCGTTCAGGAATTGATGGAGGATCCTGGATGTTGATGCCTGTAACACACCCAGCATGTCCCCTGTTGGTCTCCAAAATATACCTATAGCTAAATATCTAAGTGCTACATATACCTTTGTCTCCAATGGGATGGGTTCCCCTCAGTTTGCCCCGGCTCTGAGTTGAGGACAACAGAGGATGCAGAGTCTCTATCTACCCTGTAGTGCTCTACAATTTCCATGTCATGTAGATTGTGATAAGTTAACCGGGGTCTGAAAACTCGTCTCCTTCTTGGTCTTGGTCTATTAGCAGCAGCAGCAGCATATACTTCAGCCTGTTGCACATACACTTGAATTAAGGCAACAGCAGCCACTAACATTGTTTCCCTGTAGACTCCTTTCTGTGGCGGTATTCCAATAGGTTTTGGAATTCGCTGGGAAAACCAGCACGGAGTCTACACGGTTGCTTTTTAGCTTGTTGAATAGCTCCTCCATCTTGGATTGGTTGATTACCATGCAATTCAGCTGCTTATACTGTAATTTGCATGTCATGGTGTTTACCTTGTTTGCACGGCCCTGCAAGGCTCTACACATCATATAGAGCCATTTATTGAATCCAAAACAGGGTGCTCCTGTGTGGCTCTGCAAGGCTCTACACACCATGTAGAGCCATTTATTGAATCCAAAACAGTGTGCTCCTGTGTGCATCTCCTGCACAATGCACACAAGGTGTAAACGGACTGCGCAGGCTTTATTGAATCTGACCAATTGTCAGTAGCACAAAGGAGACTGCTGACACAGGAATGAAGGGAGGGGGTATGAGGCATCTTCCAGTACTTTTATGACCTGACAATTATAGATAACATAAAATGTGGGTTCTTATTATAAGTATACTTCGAATGCGTCTTGATCAAACTTGAAAGCACAATACAGCAAAATAGCGAAACAGCATATAAGCAATTTCTTTTCCTGGGAAAGAAATCACTTTGCCATTTTTGTCACTGTAGTGCGATCTCGGAGTTGGTATATTTAAATAGGGGGGTGTGGGGGGCAAAGCCCTCCACTTTATGTAATGTTTTGATGTTTTTATTTTAATTTTTTTTTTTTGTGGAACAGCGATTTTTTTCCCTGGGGAAAAAAATCGCTGTCCCAAGTGCTCAGGATTGTAAGCTTTCACTTACATTGGGTCGATAAATTAGCGTTTGCTTTTTTAAGCATTTTCTGATTTAATATATACCCTAAAATTCAACATGTGGAGCAGCCAAGCTTGCAGAATGAGACCAACACTTCCTCCTGGGTCCTGGTTGATAAAATACAAATGGCTTGTGTCTGAGAATGACAACTACTACTTTCATAAAAGCCTATAAACATCACAGCACTGCATCTTTTGGAAAAAGTATATAAAAATAAAGTTATTGTGCTGTTTTCATTGAAGTAAATGCAGCTTGATAGCAGCTGCAAGGAAATCAGCACAGTATTTATGATACTGCCTTATGAATGTAGGAACTGATATTTATTGCATGCCATGCAGAAGGTAATCTTGCAAAATGAGAGCAACATCTTATTCTGGAGGCAAAAAAAAAATAAATGTAGGTTGGTTTGACACCCCATGCCCTGGTCCAGCAATCAAGGACCCTCAATTCTCACCACTAACACCAGTGAGGGGTGTCCCATATAGGAGGAAAGGATAACAAATACACACAGTAAAGTGCAATTTCCCTTAGGAGTACACAGAGATCACAGTCAGTCAGGGGCTGGTCGATCACACACACACACACACACACACACACACTTTGAGAAGAGTTTATACAACCACACAGACACTCCTGGGAAAGGCTGGCACAGGTTCTCCAGCTGTGCCCCTTTTTCCCAGACTATACGGTAGTACCAACTGCCAGCACCCACTAATATTTATCAGCTACTCAAAGCCCCTTAAAAGGGTGTCCAGTTATTACTGTGGAATATTATTACCCAGCTGGTAGCATAGCCCAGGGCTAAAGCTATTGAAGTGGCTTTGTACAATTTTACCAAAGGCATGCAAGTACACTAAAGAGCTTAAATTATCTTACAAAAACAGCCACCGTTGAAAGGGTTTAAAAATATTTAATAACAAATAGTCAAAAAACAAGACAATACTTCTTACTACACAGTGCTAGAAATACTTAAAATAATTCAATAGTACAGTTCTGATATCACAGAAAAACACAGTCTAATCTTTCTAGTTTCTAGCTATTTCTAAGAGAAAACACAAGTCTAAGATAAACTTACATATAGAGCAAGACAGTGCTGATGAGTTAGATGGTCAAGACAAAAATGCTTAATGTTCTCTGATTCTCTCTGTTTTTAAAATCACATTCCTGGTTCACATTACATCATTCTTCACACTTCCCTGGGTTACATTACATCATTCTTCACACGTCCCTGAGTTCACAGGCTAACAGAAACTACATTTAAATTCTTCACCTCTGGGCAGAAACCAGAACAATAAAGGACATGTATGCATACAAATTCTGGCCATTAACTCTGGCCTTAAAACAATAGGCAGGATGCCCTACTCTAGACTCACTGGCTCCAAATCCTAACATCAAAGGGTCACAACATGCTTTACTTGGTCAGTAGAGTGCACTGTTGTTACATTTTTTCCAGTCCCACATGTAACACTATTTTTACCGTTTAAGACAACAAGTCTGTGGTTTACATTAATATTTACAGATGACAGAATTTTCTCCAAAATTCTATCTGGCTAGGCTGGCAGCTTTCATCTATCTTCACCCAATCTTCACATATCCCCCCCTCCCGGAGAACTCAGGCTAGTTTTTCAAGTGACCCTTGAGAAACGCTGCTTGAGGGAGTTAGATCTATCTGATTATACCTTACCCCATTCCCTTTCTTGAGAGCCCATCTGCATTGGCATTGCTAATCCCACTGTGTTGCTGCACAGACATATCATATGCTTGCAACCCCAGGCTCCATCTTAGCAACTTGGCATTTTGCTGGCTGGCTCTGCTTAACCATGTTAGGGTGTTGTGAGCTGTCATAACAGTGAATTTCCTTCCATACAGATAAGGCTGAAGTTTATGCAGTGCCCACACTATGGCTAGACATTCCTTTTCTACAGCTGCATAGCATTCCTCCCTGGGTTGCAGCCTATAACTGAGATAAACCACTGGGTGCTCTTCCCCCTCTGAAGAAATCAGCCTCCACCCCATGGTTTGAAGCATCCACCTGCACAACAAATTCTTGTTGTAATCTGAACTGGCTAACAAAGGGGGTCCTCCCAAAGCTTATTTAAGCTTCTGGAATGCCTGCTCACATGCTGGGGTCCACACTACCTTATCTGGCCTGCTCTTCCTTGTCAGGTCTGTGAGGGGAGCAGCTATGGTATTATAACTGGGAACGAACTTTCTGTAGTACCTTGCTTTCCCTAAAAATGCCCTCACCTGCTTTTTGGTAACAGGTGCAGGCCATGCCTGAATGACTTCCACTTTGACAGGTTCTGGTCTTATCTTACCACTCCCCACTCTATGTCCTAGGTAGGAGACCTCTGCCGCACCCACCTGAGATTTGCTCGGCTTAATGGTCAACCCTACCCTCTGTAGTCTGCCCAGCACCTCCCTGACATGTTGAAGGTGCTCTTGCCAGGAATGGCTGTATATGGCAATACCATCTAGGTAAGCAAGGGCAAACCCTCCTGCTCCTGCTAGGATATGATCTACCTGCCTCTAGAAAGTTGCTGGGGCATTCTTCATCCCAAAGGGCATCTTTGTGAACTCATACAAGCCAAAAGGAGTCAGAAAGTCTGACTTCTCTCTAGCACTGGGAGTCAAGGGCTCCTGCCAGTAACCCTTTGTAAGATCAATGGTTGTAAGATACTTAGTCCCAACCAGCTGCTCTAAGGCCTCATCTGTCCTAGGCATGGGTAAGCATCTGACTCTGTGTGACTATTTAATTGTTGGACTCTAGAATCACCCCTAGTTGCAACATCTCCTGTACCTCCTCCCTCAGAGTCTATTTGACTCTCTCAGGCACTTTATAAGAGGCCTGCCTAATAGGCCTTTGGGGTCCTGGTATCCACCTGGTGCTGCCTCAGGTGGGTGCACCCTGGTTTCCCAATGAACAAGTCTCCAAATTCCTGCAACACTGCTCGGATTTCTCAAACCTGGGTAGGTGATGGTTGCTGGGACATTGCTATCCCTTCCACTGAGGTGTCAGCCCGAGCCCCCTGAGGAGATCAGTCACCAGATCTCCTTCAGACTCCTCCTGCAATCCACTGCAAATGCTCAGCACAAGGGCTTCCCTGTCATGGTAAGGTTTCATCATGTTAACATGGTACCATTTGTGTCACTGCCTTCTGCCTAGCAGTTCCACCATGCAGTTAACATCACTTACCTTTCTTACCACCTTGTAAGGTCCCTCCCAAGCTGCTTGCACCTTGTGTCTGACAGAAATGAGAAACATTACCTGCTGCCCCACAGCATACCCTCTAGCTCGAGCATTCCTGTCATACAACACTTTTTCTGTTTTTGAGCTCCTTCCAGGTTCTCCTGGGCCCAGCCCATGAGTTCCCTGAGCCTTGTCCTGAGGTTTAGGACGTATGCCACAACAGACTCCTTGTGAGACTTGCACTAACCTTCCCAGTCATCCCAAATTAAATCTAGAGGTCCCCTCACCCTATGCCCATACAGCAACTCAAAGGGTGAAAAACCTGTGAATTCCTGGGGAACCTCTCTGTAAGCAAACAACAGATGGGCAAATATTTGTCCCACTCCCTCTAAAACTGATCTGCAAATGCCCATAGCATGGACTTGATTGTAGAGTTTAACCTCTCAACAAGACCATTAGTCTGGGGATGGTAGGGGGTGGTCTTCATGTGCTTCACCCCACAGGACTTCCACAGACAAGCCAGCAGATCTGACATGAAATTGACACCTCTGTCAGTCAGTATTTCTTTTGGGAAACCTACCCTGCTGAAAATCTCTAACAACGCATTTGCCACCTTCTCTGGCTCAGTAGAGGACAAAGCCACTGCCTCAGGGTATTGCGTAGCATAGTCCACTACCACTGGGATATACTTTTTCTCTGTGGAACTTGGGGTACCCAGAGGACCCACAATATTCATAGCTACCCTCTGAAATGGCTCCTCAATCACAGGCAAAGGCATCAAAGGAGCTCTCACCTTGTCTCCTGCCTTGCGTATGTTTTGACACTTCTCACAAGTCCTGCAGTACCCTGTTACATCTCTGGAAATTCCAGGCCAATAGAAGTTCTGCATAATATGCCTCTTTGTAAGTTTTATGCCCATATGACCTACAAAGGGAATATCATGGGCTATGGCTAGAAGTGCCAGATGGTAGGCTCTAGGCACTACCAACTACTGCACTCTCACCTTCTAGCCCTCCCTCAGGGGTCCACTCTCTGTACAGTAACCCTTTGTCCCAGTATACAGATTCCCCCTTTCCCTGAGAATTAGGTGCCTCCCTAGCTACCTGCCTTAGGCCTTGCAATGTATGGTCCGAGCGATGAGCCTGTCTCAACTCTCTCCTTGTAACCCTTCCCAGCTCCCCTTAGGTTCATAGGTTCATAGATTAGTACTAGGCTAACTGCCCTTGTGGGCCATTTTCAGCTTAACCAAACACTCCATGTGAGAATCAAACCCTGCACCTTATGTTTGTAAAGTAAACACTTTAACCATTATGCCCAACCTCCCACCCTCCACAGGAAGTCCGGCATCCTCTGACAGTGGTGCCTCACTGTTAGCCTGGGTACTACTACTCACCTCTACCTTTGCAGTCACTCTGTCCAAGGGAACATCGGTACCCACAAGCAGCTGTGGCTCACCTTCAGTCTCACTGCTACAAGTTAGCTCCCTCCCTAAAGTAACTACCTCACCAGTTCTGTCTGCAAGTATGCAGTCTGTCTGGGTCTCCCCCAGGCTACCAGACCCTCATGCTTGTTTCCTAGCCTGACTGCATGTAACTGCACAAACATATGGTACTGCCTCATCCAAATCCTTCCCTATCAGGACATCTGCAGGATGATCGTTTGGTACCCTTGTTGTCTCAAGACCACCTACTATTGGCATTTTGTCTTTCTCACTGACTGGCTCCCTCACCTTTTGTTCCCCACCTTGCCTCCATAGACACCTGTATGCCACATAGCCCCACTGGTTGCATTCAAAACATTTCACCCTCACTCCTGGATGTGTACCTGGGCTAGTGGCTTCCCCTGCTACTGGAAAATTCTGTTGAGGCAGTCTGTACTGCCCACTCTGAGTTCCTTTAGACCCATGAGCAGTACTGGGGGTCCCTTTCCTGTGCGGGACTGCCCTGCTTGCCAGGTATAGGTCTCCCTTCTTCCCCAACTCATCTGAAGTAGCACATTGTCTATCAGCTTACCAGATCCTCATTTCCTCAGGCAAAGTGCTAAGGGCTTGTTCCTTCACCAAAATGTCTGCCAGCTATTCAAAAGTGGTGATCTGACATCCACTCACCCACCTATGGAAATAAGTGCTCAGTTCAGCAACCTATTCACGCACACCTTCATCTGCCTTGCGTCTATGCTCATGAAACTTTTTCCTATATGTTTCAGGTGATAGCTTAAACAATTCTAACAAGTGATTTTAACAACAGTATAATCAAAACATGCAACGTCAGACATTTTTGACAAAACAGTTACAGCTTTACCATGGAGTAAGGGGGTCAGGAACCGTTCCTAGAGCCATTGGTCAACACCATACTGTTTACATACCCTCGCAAACATATGAATTAATCTATCATAATTATCCCCCTCTTTAAACTGCGGAAGAAATTTACTGACCTTTTGTGCTTCTGGGGTTCAGTTACTCCCTTCCCCATTACCTCCACAACTCTGGTGAAGAATCAGCATTTCCCTCTCATGCTTCCTCTGGAGCTCCTTTTCTTCAGCTTCCAGGCATAGCAGTTTCTCAATCTCCTCAGCCTGTAGACTCCTCAGTCTCTCAGCTGCTTCTATTTCCAAATGCCTGGCCTCCAACTCAAGTCTCTTTAGCTCCAGATGGATTTTTAAGTCCTCTGCACAAAGGTTGAGCTGTCCATTATCTGAGGGTATCGTTGCTGTTTTCTGATGTAGCTGTAACCAAGGCTGCAATCAAGTCTGGCTTAGTCAAGTTTCCATGCACCAGTCCCCTAACCTGGCACATCTCCACCAGCTGGCTCCTTGTCAGCTTTCCATACTACTCTGCTGACATGCTGCCTGCTCACCCTGACTAAGCTAACAAAAGAAATAAAACAATTGTGATCTGAACTCTGAGTATTCACTGCATGGCTGATTTAGAGAACAAAACACCTTCAAAGATCACTGTAATTAGTATGTGACACCAGTGCCCTGGACCAGCAATCAAGGAGCCTCAATCTTCACCACTAACATCAGTGAGGGGCGTCTCATATAGGAGGAAAGGATAACAAATACACGCAGTAAAGTGCAATTTCCCTTAAGAGCACATAGAGATTACAGTCAGTCCGGGGCTGATCGATCCCTTGCTCTCCAGGTCCCCAATAAAACTCCCCACTGGTACAGCTATAGGGTCCAGATCTCAGCCTAGTGGGCAAACTAAAATCTCCAGCACCCTCTCTGTCCAACCAGTGCTTCGTGTCCCAGCCCAAGTAACTGACACACACACACACACACACACACACACACACACACACACACACACACACACACACACACACACACACACACACACACACACACACACACACACACACACACACACACACACACACACACACACACACACTTTGAGAAGAGTTTATACAACCACACAGACACTCCTGGGGAAGGCTGGCACAGGTTCTCCAGCTGTGCCCCTTTTTCCCAGACTATACGGTATTACCAGCTGCCAGCACCCACTAATATTTATCAGCTACTCAAAGTCCCTTAAAAGGGTGTCCAGTTATTACTGTGCAATACTACTATCCAATTGGTAGCATAGCCCAGGGCTAAAGCTATTGAAGTGGCTTTGTACAATTTTACCAAAGGCGTGCAAGTACTCTAAAAAGCTTAAATTATCTCTACAAAAACGACCACAGTTAAAAGGGTTTAAAAATATTTAATAACAAATAGTCAAAATAAAAGACAATACTTTTTACTAGACATTGCTAGTCAATAGTTCAGAGATCACAGAGAAATACTTAAAATAATTCAGTAGTACACTTCTGACATCACAGAAAAACACAGTCTAATCTTTCTAGTTTCTAGCTATTTCTAAGAGAAAACAGAAGTCGAAGATAAACTTACATATAGAGCAAGACAGTGCTGATGAGCTGGATGGTCAAGACAAAAATGCTTAATGGTTCACATTACATCATTCTTCACACTTCCCTGTGTTACATTACATCATTCTTCACACTTCCCGAGTTCACAGGCTAACAGAAACTACATTTACATTCTTCACCTCTGGGCAGAAACCAGAGCAATAAAGGACATTTATGCATGCAAATTCTGGCCATTAACTCTGGCCTTAAAACAATAGGCAGGATGCCACACTCCAGACTCACTGGCTCTGAGTCCTAACATCAAAGGGTCACAACATGCTTTACTTGGTCAGTAGAGTGCACTGTTTTTACATTTTTTTCCAGTTTCACGTGTAACACTGTGGTGGTGCTGCGGTAGCGTTGTCGCCTCACAGTTAGACGTTGCTCGTTCGATTCTCAGTTAGAGCATTTTCTGTGTGGCGACATGCGTGAATGGGCGTTCCTTCGTTGAAGGTTGTGCGTTAGGCCCGGCAAGCCAGCACGTAAAAATCTACTGCCAATCATTAGCAGACCGGATTTCCGCTGTGGTAACCCCTAACCAGGAAAAGCCGAAAGACACAAACAAAAGACAACAAGCCTGTGGTTTACATTAGTATTTACAGATGACATAATTATCTCCAAAATTCTATCTACCTAGGCTGGCAGCCTTCATCTATCTTCACCCAATCTTCACAGTTGGTTTGGAGCCAATCAATGAAAGCTACAATAGTCAGCAAGATCTATAAAGTAACATAATGTACATTTTGTGAGAAAACATGGCAAACTGCCAGGGTTTGAAACTTGAAGTCACTGAATTAAGTGATTCATCAAAACTTTGCAATGTTTTTCAGATTTATCCTGAGAACTCAAAACAGCAGTCTTATTCTGTTATATCATGAGTGAAACAAAGGGTGGTATTCATAGTCATTAACACAAATATGTTACGGACTTCAAGGGCAAGCACAGCCAGGCACAGCTAAGCCACAAATCATATTGGCCATTTATGTCAATTCGTGGTATCCTCAAATGTAGGTATGCAAATATGCTGATAATGAAATAATAATGAGAAGTGACGTAAATGTTCTTATGCTAATTAAGACTATTTTACACCATTTACAATTCATAGTTTTTTCCTACTTTCCCGCACTTGTCACAGATGTGGTATAAAATGGGAAGACTCGCTAAATGTATCAGAGTTGCAACTGGTGACAATGTTATCACTTGCAGTGAGCTTTGCTATTTCTTGGTCAGATTTGTTTGTCTTGGCTGGGCCAAAAATCACTTGTGCCCAGCAGCAATCACCCACAAAGAAGGCAGAAATATAGGCAAAAGATTACTTATGATAACTTTGTTAATCAAGAAGTCCTTGATAGGTTTAGAGTGGACAGGGACATTATAAGGGTCTTAGTGAGCATGTTTGACCACCATAGGGACAATCGCTTAGTGAGCATGTTTGACCACCATAGGAACAATGGAGGAATTTGTGGACTTCCTAGTCCTGTCGACACCAAAGTATGTGTAACCCTTACTATACTTGGTACTGAGACCTATCAGAGACAGTCTGGGGACACCCTGGGGAACTCATAGGCTTTTGCTTCAAGGATACAGAAGGAGTTCCTAGATGTAGTCTTGACACATGTGGATCAGTACATCTATTTTCTCAGTGTCACTGTAGGACCCAGCTCAGACTATCTGTGCCTTTTTTGGGATGGCACATTTCCCTGAGGTACTTGGTTTGACAGATTGCATCAATGTCACAATTAGGGCCCCTCCTTGTCTACATGATGGGCAGTACCGCAATAGGAAGGGCTTCCATTCTATCAATTGCTAGATAGTGTTTGATGCATGGCAGTGTATCATCAACGTCCCTGCCCAGCATCCTGGCAGTGCACATGATTCACATTCCCATATCTGGCATACCAGCTAGTTTTACCACCTCTTCCTGTATGGTAGGATGCCCAGTGGTCACTTTGTTTGGTAAGTTAAAAAGTTTTCTTTTTTTTTTATTTTTTTTAAGTAAGTAGTTATTCATGTTAAAGGTAATTACTGTACAGTAATCTTTATATTCCTATTTTGTGTCCCCTCCCCTTTCTCTCTCTCTCTCTCTCAATCTCTTTTTTTAAAGGCTGCCAGACTCCAGTGAGAAATGCAACTGGAGCTGTAGAACAGAAAGATAAAACATCCCTTTCCTGAACCCATATTGTGATTGAGAGGGTGTTTGTCCTCCTAAAGAGACATTTCAGGTGCCTGGATGAGTCTGGGAATGCCCTTCAGTATGACCCATTTAATGCATTTAGGATGTTCACTGGCCGTTTCATTCTGCATAATATGATTATGCTCTAGTCTGGTGGTGAAGTGACCCATGCTGTCACTAACTCCCAGTTCTAGTCCCACTTTAACTAATGATGAACAGCAGGCAGCGGTAGTAAAGGACTCCATATGGCAGGCTCATGCATGGCATGCAGCTGCACAGGTTAAGAGGTGGCATCTAGTCCAGAACTATGGATCAGGACATTCAGGTTATTGTTTCTTTTTTAAAAAAGAAACATGTAGGCCATAATTTATGCATGCAGTGATACCTGTGGGCTATCCTGTGTGGTGCATGGTCTACTGTCACTGTCCATTTGACATTCTCTCTCATATTGAAATATTTTTTTTTTTATTCCTAGCTGTTTGCCTGAGTGCTCACTGATTCCTCTGCAGTGATGCTGAAAGGCAGCAAATGAATAAATAAGTTAACAGCTGCATATGCTGTATTTAATAATGGTTTTGTTTAATTATTTATTTAGTATTCAATATATAGTAGTATTGTGAAATTTCTCTGCAAAGAATTATGTTGCACTACACATCAGATATCTTTCTTACTGTCATAAAAATATTTATGAGGTCAGCATCTTTCCTAATTTCTGCAGTGAAAAGGATGTGCTGGCAGCAGTTAAGTGTCATTTCTGTATGATGTAGTGGACCTGAAAATGTTGGCACATGGCTATTCTGATTTCTTATCTAACTGTAAGCATATGGAATGGTAATGCGTGTATCACTGCTTTCTGGCCCAATGTTAAGTATGTACTTAACAGATGTACACAGACCTCCCTTCTCCCCACAACGTAGCTACATTTAAACACAAATTTACAAGACTGTAATTTCAGAATATGATGAAAGTAATAGCTGGAAAGGGAATAACTTGGCATAAATAGCCACCCTGACCCCCACCTCACCCCTAACCAAACCTTATTTTCATTACACATTCATAGTTATCAATAAATGTTAAGTCACAGTAGCTCCAAATCAAATAAGTCATACACGTCTCCTATTGATAGGCCTGATAATGGTGCATCTGATCTGGATGATGGGCTACCATGAGAACTGCACGGTGAGGAAGTGCAATGGTGTGATCTATAGGAGGAAAGATTTCCTGCTGTCAGTGACCTGACAGTGCTTTGTGACCATGACCTTGACCTGGAACATGAGGCTTTCCTAGAAGAAGATGACCATTGATATGGCCTATGAGAAATGTGTTGTGATTGCTCAGTTTGAGTGCTAACGTTACTGTCTTGAGAGCCAGAGTTGCTATCATGTGATCTTCCTCCACATGTCCTTACAGTTCCCGGTCTCCTTTCCCTGGTAAAACCGAGTCCAACCTGAATCTGGTATGTCCAAATCAGTCTATGAATGGAGGCTGCAACTGATGCCTGCTGTGCCACTATGCTGTGCATAATTGAAACCATGGCATTATCCTTTCTCTTTGCCAGTTGAAAGTACTGTTTAAAATCTTCATACATACCCTGTAGGACTCTAACCATTTCTAGCTGACTCTATGTTGCACTGGTTTGAGCCTTAACTATGTCACAGCACAATTTGTGGCCTTACATGTTCCCTGAGGTAGTTTAATATAATTTCTGCTCCTCATACCTCTTTGTAATGTTGTCTTTGTGGTCAGTGTGGCCTCAGACTGCCTGCTTTCATCCTCAAACTGTTCTTCTGTGTGTGGAAACATTGATGTAGATGTGCATGTTTGTTCCTGGTATACAAAAGTGAGTGGAATGCCAGCCTGTGTTTCATTTTGTGATGCAGTGTTACTTTCTGTAGAGTCACTAACATGTTGTGAGGTAAGAGAGCTTGTCATTACACAGGGAGACTGCCTGCCACTTTCCTCAGGTCCCCATAGATGGACACAAGGAATTCATTATCTGCTGTTAATATTCAGAGCCCCTCCTGTAGTGGTCCTGAAAATCGCATTCTGCCTAGCCTTACTTCTAGCATGTTCTACCATATCATTTGCCCTTTTATTGCACTGTGCCAAAGATCTGAGATCTGATTCTGCTCCAACTGCACTGATTTCTACAACTACTTGGCTTTATGCTTTGCTCCTCTCAGCTTGTCTGGGCCCCCTTTACCAAACAGCAGTTTGCCATATGTCCAAAGTACTGTCATGAGTACACAATTTTCCTCATCACTAAAGTTACCATGTCTATGCCGGGATCGATTATTTTCCATCTGTCCTATGTATAGTCAGACACTTGCTACTGTACTGTCTGCATAACATCAGCAATTGAGCTACATACCATTGTGCTGCTATTCTTGCCACCATCACATAAATATAATACATAAATAATCACACAGAAATGTGATTTCAAAATGCACAACAGATTATTCAATACAAAAGTGCAGCACTGTCTGCCACTGCCCGGTATTCTTCCCCCAATGACATTAGTAAAACAACAAAATTCAAAATGTAGTCATCTGAATGGCAGGTTGTAATGAATCTGAAAGTTAATCCCTGTCCATCCACGTTTGTGTGGCACACCCTAACAAGTAATACATATACAAAATTCCTAGAAATACTTTCTCAGATTAGTACTGACATTTCTTTCTCCACTACCTATTAAACATTCATATAAAAAAGTAACAGGGACAACCTCAATGTATGAAACCAGATACTGATAAACTCTGACATAACAAAAAATGTAAATGTTATGAAGACATATTACTGGCAACACCTAAATGATTTACATAAACTTAGAAATAATCCATTTGTAATTGTGTTTTCTGGTAAGTGTTTCCCTTTAAGAAACAAAGTGTGAGACAAAGTACTTTTGGTTGTATCAAACCTGTGAATGTTATCAATGCCTGGTCTAATAAGCATGCTAGTTGTTGTTGTTGTTGTTGTTTGTCTTTCGGCTTTTCCCGGTTAGGAGTCGTGACAGCAGAACTCCGGTCCGTTAATGATTGGTAGTTGTTTTTTATGGTGTCGAGTTGCCAGCCCGATGCCCAACCTTCAACGAAGGCACGCCCATTCAACGCATGTCTTTCGAACACCCTCTAATAAGCATGCTAGTAAGAATGGGATTTGTCAAGGTGATGTCACACCTAACCAGGAGGGTTCCAACCCTGCTTAATACAGCCCTCACCATACTTTCCTCATTCTGGTACTGACTCTTCGAATGATGGTAGCACCTGTGAAGGCACAAGGCCATGCTCCTGGCTAGTCTGAGAAAGAGGCCCTAATCATGCTCTACCTTCTACATGACTCATACCAGAAGATCCAGGTGTGCACGCATACCAGTACTTGGAAAAAGATCAATATCTGGCAGAAGTTGGGTGATGACCTGACAACCCTGACAGGTATAACTTACTCTGGTCAGCAGTGCTATCACAGCTATGCAAAACCATAGTGCTGACCAGTTGGCTGAATGGGTTGACCAGGTTTGGGGGAGAAGGCCAGAATTCTACAGTAAGTACAATTTTTAACCCATATATAGCTGTGTGTGTGTGTGTGTGTGTGTGTGTGTGTGTGTGTGTGTGTGTGTGTGTGTGTGTGTGTATATATATATATATATATATATATATGTATATATCTATATAAAATACCATAACCTCCAAATATGTACTTGAGGGGACATTCTGAAATGCATTAAAATAAAGAAATAAATACCATTTATGTAATCAGACATCCATCTGTTCATGACAGAGGAAATACTGCTACGTGTTAAAGAGGTTACATTAATAAATGAAAATATCACTAAAGACTATGACAACAGTAATCTGTACAGGTAACTGTATGTGTATTATTATTAGTACAGTTCAAATATAAATGCTGACACCATGTAATACAGTTATGAAACAAAACTTACAGTTACAGATGTAAAGAACTGTGCATCATTAAATTGAAATAGTTTTAAGACCTTTTTAATTATTACAAGAATACAGTTTCTGTGATAGATAACTTTTTAAAATAAAGAGAATTGCTGAAGTTTATTGTTTGTTTATTGACATTTTTGCTGCACATACAATATGGCTGAAATTACACCACACCCTAGTCAGAGTGACTGCTGTGGGAGGGGAGTGGTGGGTTAATTTGCTGAAATAATGAACAACACATACCCTTTCTGAGAATAAGCTGTTTTATAGGTTTATAGGTTCATAGGTAAGTACTAGGCTATCTGCCCAAGGGCATTTATAAGCCTAGCCAGAATGTGTTGGCTTTCGCCACCCCCTTAGATTAGTTCCCTGTGCCTCTGTCCAGCAGAACTATTAGTTCCCTGCGCCAATGTCCAGCAGAGCCACTGCAGTGATCCCCGGGGTAAATGTTCGGTTTCCCATCCACCCGTCAAGGTTTCTCTTGAAGAGTGTTAGTGAGGGGCTCTGCCTGATGTATATTGGAATCCTGTTCCAAAGCATGGGGAGTCTCTGGGATAGGAATCTATCCCTCCAGCATATCTTATTTATCATTGTGGTGAGGTTTATATCTCTAGAGCATGTGTCTCTCCGGGATTTTTTTTTTTTTTTTTTTAGGTGGAGCATGTCCATCAATTCTGGGTTGGACATGGCCTTGTATGTCAGGCAGAGATCACCTCTGAGTAAGCGGTATGCAACCGAGTACAGCTGGAGTTTCTCGAGTCGGGCTGCATAGGGCATCTGTTTGAGGCCAGTAATCCTCTTGGTGAGGTACTTTTGTGGTCTTTCCAGCTGTTGCAGGTGTCTTGTAAGGTACATCCCAAATGGGGCATTGTATTCTATGATGAGTCTAATGAGTGATGAGCAGAGAGGCACAATAACCTCTTTTGTTCTAGATGCGAACCCTTTTGTGATTAGGTGGGCCACATAGAAGGATTTTCTAACAACCTTGGCAATATGATTATCAAAGGAGAGATTACTATCTACTTGGGTCCCCAGATCCCTTATTACATTTTCTGTATTTAGGGGACTACCACCTATCCCTCATTACATTTTCTGTATTTAGGGGACTACCACCTATAGTACTGTGGTAGCATTGTCGCCTCACAGTTAGACGTTGCCCGTTCGATTCTCAGTTTGTGCGTCTTCTGTATGGCGACATGTGTAAATGGGCATTCCTTCGTTGAAAGTTGTGCGTTAGGCCCGGCAAGCCAGCATGTAGAAATCTACTGCCAATCATTAGCAGACCGGAGTTCTGCTGTGGCGACCCCTAACCGGGAAAAGCCGAAGGACACAAACAAACAGGGGACTACCACCTATGTGGTAGTTCGCAGGTACTTATTCTTTTCCAAAGGGGATGACTATGCATTTTTTGGCATTTAGCTTGAGGCCATGATTTTGACACCAGGTATCCATCTCAGTGAGACTGATCTGGAGGGTGTCTGTATCAGCCGGAGAATCAATTACGGCCCTAGTTTGCAGTCGTCTGCGAACTTGGTCAGCCATAGTCCTCCTATGCTTGCCTATACCTCTGAGAAGTATATACCGAACAGGAGGGGTCCTAGGACTGAGCCCTGGGGGACGCCACTTGTAACCGGTTTAGAGTCGGACGTAGAGCCTGCAACTCTCACCATGTGGGTTCTATCCATGAGCAAGATGGCAACCCATCTTGTGACGTAGGGGTTTATGTTCAAGCTGGTACTATTAAGCTTTTACTTCATTATTGTACATTAGACAAAGTACTGCAGAAAAGGAAATTCATGCTTCCTTAAATTGTTACATTTTAGCATTTACAGTTCAGGTTTTCCAAAGTGTTACATACATTTTTTTAAAACAAAAGACAGATCTGCATTCATACTTATCTACACAATGCAGAACAATATTTAACTACTGAATTCTAATAATACACACATGTATTCATTCAGCAGTTAATATCAGACAGGATAAGACAAAAATAAATAATTACAGGGAATATAAGACATATGTGTAAATCTAGAATACAGTCAAATACAGGTAACCAAGATTATCCCTTCTCTGTTTTAATTCCATCTGATAAGAGATCCAGTATAACTCCCAACAAAAAAAAGAACAAAGAGGCTGGTGGAATCTTTTGGTAAGAGTAACAGGGGTCCATAAGATATTTATTACTTAACTAACTATAGTGCAAATTCTTACACGTAATTCAGCCTAGCATAAACAGTAGTACAAGAATACAATTAAAGCTGATTTCAGTGGTAATCTGACAAACAACTGTTGTTATACCGTTGCAGCTCAAAGAAATTCAAATGAAGACAGGAAAAGATCAAAGAAAATGTGTTACACTATCATTTTAACCATAATTAACTGCAGCACTTACTGATTTAATTCAAGTTTGATGTATGAGTATGTAAAATGTGTTTGAAATGTACCAAAGTGAAACATAAAACCATTCTGAAAGAAAAATCCCTTGCCATTTCAATTCATTACAAGTATGATTAAGCACTACGCTAATACATTTGCCCAAGTTACATAAGTATGCCCTCAAACACTACCTCCCACTGTATGCATAAGATACACACAACCATACTTCAATAAAGGTATTTTTGTCAGTAGTTTATTTACTTGATACCCTGCATTAGAATATTACTGTGTGGATTTATGGTGCTTTTTCTGTTTTGTTTCTCCCCACCCCCTTTTTTCTCTTTTATTTATTATTTTGCTTATGTGTTTCCTTTTCCTTTGTTGTTTTGTTTCTCTCCTATATTATTTTTCTTTTATACCAGTTAAAATTGCTCAGGAACACACCAGGCATGTACCTCTCAGGCTAGGGAGAGATCACCCTCTACCTATCTGGGGTATTCCTCATATGCTCAGAGTGGAGGCACTGGCCCTGCATACACTCTGGTATTTGGCAACCTGGCAAGCTTCAGTGAGTGGGGGCTTCAGAATTTGGTTGAAGACATACTGGAAGAGGTAGTGGACAGGAGAATTAATTCAGCTGAAGTCTCTCTTCAGTGCATAGAAGACGCGCTCACCCAGTTGGTGCTGACCACTGTTCTAACACAGGCCCCCACTCCCTCAACATTGGGGTACCTCCACTGCAACACCATCTGGCAGTGGATGTGTTTGAGGCTCTGTCAACTGGGTATTTCCTCAGCCCTTCTTCCCTTACCATTTCTACTTCACCCTCTTCCCTATGTCCCACCCATACTACCCTCTTATACAAAAAATGTTTTTGAAAAATAGGGGGTCTATCCCCTGACAAACCATAGTGCTCATCGTCTCCCACTTCCTCCAGCTCAAACCTTCTTGATGTTTCCCTTGTATGTTCCTCTTTTGTTTGTCTCCCCTTTTTCAATATTTCCTATCATTCCCTTTCTATTATTTAATGAAACCATCAGGGTATCTACAAAAGGATACCCCTATATGAAACAGTTCTAACCCCTTTAATAAAAAAAAATAGATTTAGCTGCTGAGGAGACAGCAGCTTTGCTATAATGCTTTTAGTGTGATTATGCTCAGTTGAACTTGCCTGCAACATGCCAAGGCACATATCATTTACAATTCTGTAAAATACTTTGCATATACAAAAGAGTGAACTTTACACAACTTGCACATTTAGAAAAATTGGGTATGATTACAGAAATTTCTTCGTTTCCATATTCAGTGCAACTATATTACATAACTATGTTACACTGAACCTATTTGCATATCCTCTTAGTGCTGCTGTCTGCAAATGCACGCTACACACTTGTGCAGCCCCAGACTATATACCACCCAAAGACATGTGACACTGAAGCCAGTTTTATAAAACAAAAAATCCTTATTAAGATGAAAAAAAATTAGTGTGTTATAAGGAATGACAGCTGTTGCATTCATTAACAGCTGTGAAGAAATGATAACACTGTTTGGATGAGAAAAAAAGTAATATTAATATTGAGACTGCACTAGCCAAATTAAAGGCAAAAATCACCTTTGCAATTTCAAAATTTTTAGTGCAGATGTATCCTGCACTCTCCCTTTTGCTGACGCCTACCTTGTCTGGTCTTTTGCATCCATCTTCCCATATGTTTACTGCTGCTGGCTGTCACTAGCTTGGTGTGCCCCCTGATGGTTTCTGTCTACCTCTTCTGGGCTTCCTTATTTCCTCTGTGCTTTGTCGGCAGAAATGGCTTGTATCTTATCCCATTTCCTCTGTTGTGTGCTCCATGCTTTTATGTGTGTGTGTGTGTGTGTGTGTGTGTGTGTGTGTGTGTGTGTGTGTGTGTGTGTGTGTGTGTGTGTGTGTGTTGTGTTGTGTGTCACTTAAGCAGCCATTAAAAGTTAGAGAGTACAAATTTTACATTACACTCTCTACCTAGGTTACAGGGAAGCTTCTGCCCCCACCTACTATGTAGTATGCTTTTGTCATCTGTGATGGTGCCCAAAGTGGAAGCTTTGCCCTCATCGTATTTACGATGTGCATCTGCCACTTGTTGGTTGTTAAAAACCTCAGCTTTGGCCGGCTAAGAACTAGCTGTATTCAACTGGACGTATAAGAGAATTTAAGTACCTTTATCTGCACTTTTTTTCCAAAAATACAGTATTTAAATTGATTTTAACTGTGTTGCAGGAATATTAACTGAACTGGAAGTTAGTCAGTGTTTGCTGAATTTTGTTATTTGCTAGTAATTACAGGTGTGGGGGTAGCCACATTCTTTGATTTCCTGTCCTTGCCTATTTAAGTGGTACAGTGTGAAATATTTTCTGCTTAAAAACCTCAGCTTTGGCCGGCTAAGAACTAGCTGTATTCAACTGGACGTATAAGAGAATTTAAGTACCTTTATCTGCACTTTTTTTCCCCAAAAATACAGTATTTAAATTGATTTTAATTGTGTTGCAGGAATATTAACTGAACTGGAAGTTTTGACTCTGCTCTTCAGTTAGTTCCACCCACCCTCCCTGTTTTTGTTTTGGTGTTAATCTTAGTGGCCTTGAAACTGCCCGCCCCTCTTGTAAATTTGTGTTTGGATACTCCTTCTGGGCCCATCTCATTTGCTCACTCAACTGAGTGTAGTGAGATCATATTCTGATTTCAGGCACTCCTACTGTGTACAAAGAGATCATCTGGGAAACAGAAAAAAAAATAAAAAATTTAAGCTTGTTTCCTGCCTTTCCTGTTAAGTGGTATAGACAATTTGTAGGCTTCTGAGCCCCCAAGACCTTCTGTGTTGGAGGGAAGCCTTCTAGCTTAGTTTTTTTTTCTTATAACTAGCCAGTTTTCTAGTTTCAGCACACAAATCTGTTTCTTTGATCTCAGCACTTGTTCAGAAAAAAAAAATTCATCTGCTTTTACTGTACTTGTGTTTCTACCTACTTTATTTTACTTTTGCATCATCTTAAAAGTACTCAGTTGTATTTATTACTGCTTGGTGTAACTCATTCTAAGCCTTTTGGTTTAAACACTTGGGCTTCGGACCAGTTGTTTTGCACTGAGAGGGTTTGTGGTCTGCACTGTAGTGGCAGAACAGGTAGCTTACATCCTTCTAGGTTGGGAACTGCTGACTGAGGGCTCAGTGTCTGTTATTCTAAAAGTGTATTCATTCTGGTTTAAGCACTTGGGCTTTCAGGCCAGTTATTTTACATTAAGAGGGTTCGTGGTCTGCACTCTTGTGGGAGGAGAGGCTGAACTCTGCCCTTCTGAGCTGGGAATTCCTGGTTAAAGGCTTATAGTGCATGCATATCTGAACTGCTTCTTACTGAAGTTGGTGCGCCTTGTTTGCTGTGGCATAGACTGGATTCGGGCCTGCTGGATTTAGCTTTGTTTGTGTAACTTGAGCACTAATCCAGGCATTCTCTAAAGTATTCAATTGTATTTATTACTGCTTGGTAGTAACTTGATTAAAGTGTAGCTATCATTCTAAGTCTTTTGGATTAAGCACTTGGGCTTCAGACCAGTTGTTTTACATTAGGAAGGTTTGTGGCATGCTCTGTGGTGGCAGGACAGGTAGCTTTCATCCTTCTAAGTTGGGAACTGCTGATTGAGAGCCCAGTGTCTGTTATTCTTAAAGTGTATTAGTTCTGGTTTAAGCACTTGGGCTTCAGGCCAGTTATTTTACATTAAGAAGGTTCGTGGTCTGCACTCTTGTGGGAGAAGAGGCTGGACTCGGCCCTTCTGAGCTGGGAATTTCTGGTTAAAGGTTTATAGTGCCTGAATATTTGAACTGTATCTTACTGAAATTGGTACACCTTGTTTGCTGTAGCATAGACTAGATCCAGGCCTGCTGAATCTTGCTTTGTTTATATGCTTGTTGTTTGTTTGCTTGTTATTTCCCTGGAATGCTAGTTCCACCTAATACGCGGCTTCTCAGCACTTCTGTGGATCACTAGTAATATCTGCATTGCTTACTGTACTTATTTCCTTGTTTCTCTTGAAAGAAAGTTACTGTTTGTCGTTTTTGCATTTAAGTTACCTGTAACACATTGCACTTAAGTTACCTGGCACTTGCTCACTAAAGCAATTATATAAGTCAGCACTAAAAATTAAAAGCACGACACCCTCACTCCCCACTGGCCCTTGTTTTCAATTATAAAGGAATTCCCAGTATTATTCTAGCATGTCCAAAGGTCAGTTGTCAATCTCCTCTCCGGTCCAGCTGGTGAATCTGGGAATCTTGAGGCAATGTTACAACTGCCTCATGTACACAGACAACCCTCTCCTCCTCCCAACAAATTCCAACACATGTGAGAGATGCAACAATATAGCCAAACTGGAGGCTAAGCTCTCTCAACTCAGTACTGGCATAACCAGTCAGGAGGAGAAGGAAACCACACTCACTACAATTCCAGTCTCACATAGACCTACCACGACAGCAAACCAAACACATAATCACACAAAAACATACTCAGAGGCTCTAAATAAAGATCTGCCTAAGCAGCAGAGACCTCCAAAGCAGACACCCAAGCAACCGCTACCCCAAAACAAAACAGGTGCAATACATATCTCACAAAGCCAGTGTGCCGAACAGTCACAGCCCTTAAGACTAAACAACACACCTGATACACTTGTAATAGGTGACTCTATCATCAGGCACACTGAAGTCCCACTCACCAGGCTGAACAAGGAGAGGGTCACGGTGAGCAGCCTGTCGGGCGCTAGGATCCGCCACATAACACAAGCACTCAGGTCACTCCAAGGCAAGTACAAATATGACTCAGTCATTGTCCGTGCTGGTGTGAATGACCTGAGATGTACCTCCCTGGACTACATGAAAAGAGACATACAGGAGCTCTCTGAGCATGTAGCCCAGGCCGGTATGACCCTGACCATGAGTAGCATCTTACCCTCACCAAGAATGATGCCAGAATATGAAGACAAGATGATCAATTTCAACAATTGGCTTAAGTACTGGTGTCATTCAAAGGGGATCCAATGCCTGTCAGTTTGGGATGATATGCTCGACAGGCCACGATGCTTCGCTAGGGACGGCTTGCACCTGTCACCCCTGGGCTTACGGATATTGGCAAAGGCTCTTGCTACCCCCATGGTGCCTTTTTTAGGCAAGGCTCAAAAGACAAACTCACCTCCATAGGTATCACAAGGGATAAGAAACAAAGAGTAATGCTACTCAATGCCAGAAGTCTAAACCTCAAGATGCATGCACTCGAAACTCTCCTTAGCATGGAGAACATCGATATCTGTGCAGTAACAGAAACCTGGTTCAGGGCTCCCGAAAGCACCCCAGCACTACCAGGTTATACCTCATACCATGCTTTTCGGCACCAAAACTTGGACCGAACCACAAAAGGAGGGGGAGTATCGATATTCATCAAAGATACCCACACCTCCAGGTTGGTGGCAAAGCACGAAGCATCAAAGACTATCCATGTGCAACTAACAGTGGGTAAAACTGCCTTCCAGTTTATAGCCTGCTACAGACCACCCTCCCAAACCCAGGAACCCCACTCGGCCTTCCTGAGAACACTGGAAAATATGAAGGTCTCTCCAAACACCATTATATTGGGCGACTTCAACTACCCAAACATAGACTGGGAGCATTACTCTAGCTCCAACACCCTAGCCCAAAGGTTCCTAGAATTTATAAACTCAAATGCTATGGAACAACTTGTTACCACTCCCACAAGAGGGGAAAACATACTGGACCTGATCATCACCAACATGGGGACTCTATGCTCCAGACCAGAAGTGTATCCCTCACTGGTAAGATCAGACCATAAACTAATCTCACTGGATATTCACATCCCGACCCCACCCCCTGGCCCAGAAAACCACAGTGAAGAACTTCTCTAAAGCAAATTTCACACTCCTCAAAACCGAGGTGGAATCCTTCAAAGCCCCCGGGCCTGTGGAAAATACGGCCCAGACCGCAGAATCCTTTATAAACGCATTCTATGAACACCTTCAGGAATGCATGGATCATGCGATCCCAAATAAAACCAAGACCCAATCCTCCAAAGGCAGACGTCCTGTCTGGTGGACCCCAGCCATAAACAAACTATACAATAGAAGGAGGAAGCTACTAAATGATAAGAGCAAAATCCCAAAAAGGGAAGGCATCACTGATCAGTATTAGCAAAAAAACTACAGGCACTCTAAAATCGTCTAAGGCCAGCTTCGAGAGAAAAATTGCACAGGACACTAAGGATAATCACAAGGCTTTCTTTAGTTATGTTAGAACCTGGGTGGTAATTCCCAGATATGCTCAGAATTAGTCCAAAATGACAAAAAATACACTGAACCCACAGACATTGCCAACATCCTAGCTGACAGGTTCAGCGCAAACCCCCCCCCCTCCCCACCAAAAGGGCAAATATCTATCCCAGCAGAGTGCTGCCCCCCTGACATCTCAGATGCTCAGGTAAGAGCCGCCCTCTCCAAAGCAAAAAACACAGCATCAATGGGACCAGACAGTGTCCCGGGCTGCGTCCTACATGAACTCCAAGAACAGCTAAACCCAAACATAAAACTACTGTTCAATCTCAGCCTTACTAAAGGATATGTACCCAAAGAGTGGCGTACAGCAACAGTGGTCCCTCTCCATAAAGGTGGTGCCTCAACGAATCCTGGAAACTATCGCCCCATAAGCCTGACTAGCTTGGTCTGCAAAGCTATGGAAAGGGTCATCATGGACCTCATAAATAAAGATATTGGGGACCTACAGACACTGGATCTTACCCAGTTCAGCTTTGTTACGGGCAGATCCTGCCTCTTAAACCTGGTTGATTTCTTTGAAACCGTCACCAAGGCCATTGACGAAGGGAAGGTGGTCCACACAGCCTACCTGGACCTCGCAAAAGCCTTCGATACAATACCCCACTCGGGCATTATAGATAAGCTCACCAGCTTAAATATAAACCCCTATGTCACTAGATGGATTGCAAACTGGCTCAAAGACAGAACCCACATGGTTAGAATTGCTGGAGCCATGTCGGACTCCAAACCAGTTACAAGTGGTGTCCCACAAGGCTCAGTCCTGGAATCTCTCTTGTTCGGTATATATTTCTCGGAGGTACAGGCCAACACAGAAGGACTGTGGCTGACCAAGTTCGCAGATGACTGCAAACTGGGCGCCATAATCAACTCTCCAGCCGACACAAGCATCCTCCAAAAGGGCCTCATAGAAACAGACAACTGGTGCCAGAGCCATGGCCTCAAGCTAAATGCCAAAAAGTGTATATTCATCCCCTTTGGCAAAAACAAAGTGCCCACAAATTACCACATAGGTGGTAATCCATTAAGTAAAGAAGAAGTAATTAGGGACCTGGGGACCCATGTTGATAGCAATCTCTCATTTGACAACCACGTGGCCAAAGTGGTTAGAAAAACATTTTATATAGCCCACCTAATCATGAAGGGATTCAAATCTAGATCAGGGGAGATCATCGTGCCTCTTTACTCATCCCTCATCAGGCCCATAATTGAGTACAATGCCCCTTTTGGGATGTACCTTAACAGACACCTGCAGCAACTGGAAAGACCCCAAAAGTACCTCACCAAGAGGATCAAAGGGCTCAAACAGATGCCATATGCTGCCCGGTTAAAGAAACTCCAGCTCTACTCAGTGGCATACCACCTGTTCAGAGGCAATCTGTGCCTGACGTATAAAGCCATGTCCATCCCAGAATTAATGGACATGCTGCACCTCAGAAAATCCAAATCCCATCGAGCTACGCACTCGAGAGACTTGAACCTCAGCACTGAAATAAATAGGACATGCTGGAGGGACAGATTCATAACCCAGAGGCTCCCTTCACTCTGGAATAAAATCCCAGTCCAGGTTAGGCAGAGTCCCTCATTGACTCTCTTCAAGAGGAATCTTGATGAGTGGATGGGAGATCGTAGGTTTACCCCGGGTATCACTTCTGTGTCACTGTTAGACAGAGGCACAGTATACTAACCTCGAAAAAGGGCATAGCAAAATAAATTTAAAATGGGTGGCGAAAGCCAAACACATTCTGGCTAGGCTTATAAATGCCCTAGGGCAGATAGCCTAATATGAACCTATGAACAGTAGAGGCTTTGCTCTTTTTCAGAGAATATTTTTTCTCAATCTGCTTTGTGGTGTCTTTAGCCACTTGTTAGGATATTTGCAGTGGGGCCCTTGCTCTTGCCTGTGTTACATCCATTTCAGACCTTGTTGGGTGGATTTTTGACCTACAGCACCTCAGTGTCTTCTTACTTTCAGTTTTGATGTTGTGGGAATTGCAACCACGAATCTCACACTGATGACAGGGCACCTTAGGTTCCCACTCCCTTTATTTGACATTGAGATGCACACATATGATGTTTTTGACACTCAGAATTCATTGGTTCTTGGCATTTCTTTCTTCAAAGAACATAAAAATTAAAATGTATTTTAAGCCCAATGTAGTACAGTTGTTTGACTTCTAAGAATGTCCAAAGTATTTACTTAATATGCTAAGAGAAGCTTGACTTAATTTTATTCGTTTTTACTGCCCTGATGTCTTCTTTGGTTATAATGATTCCTGTACTTTGAAACACAAATGTGTTTAAATCACTAATTCAGACATTCATGGTTTAACAGCAATCTAGCATTAGAATCCCAAAGGTTTAATTTTTTTTACATAGCAGTAAAGTCATTGAATAGAAGTGCATGTTTTGTTTTAAAATCATACTTTTACCAGGTTCCTTAAAATTATAAAAAACAATATACCCAAGGACATCACACGTCTTACATTTCTAGAACTTTTAAAGTGTTTGCTGTCTCCTTCCTTGCAAGGTATCAAAAATTATACATTACTGTTGGCAATTCATTATGCTTAAATGTAGCTCAATTTTACAACTTCCTTCATAAAGCCAGTAAATTGCCATAAAACAAGAAGGCCATAAACTTCATTAAACAGTGTTCTTTTTGAATTGATTGTTCTAGAGACATATCAGTACCTCATGGAATGAGAAAGAATGAAATGGACAGACTGCTTCACAGTTGTTTATGAAGACTGCTAAAAACTTTAGAAAAATGTAATTTCAACAAAAACGAAATGCCTTAGAACACAGACAACTTTCTGATATCATGCACTCTCTAATGCCTTACTGTGTCACACTGCTCGTATAGGATAGTGTAAAATGTAGTCTGAAGAAGGTAGCACAGTTTGAAAAAACTGTGTTGTGATTTTCATACAAAACTGTCCCCATACCAGTTATGCATCTGTACAATCCAACTGTCATTAATCCTTTATGTCAGTATTTTATGACATCACAAGCAACTTAATAATGCTGTTTCTTAGTGTATTCCTTCTCCTTATGCATTCTCGTTAATAAATTATAACCCTCTTTCAGTTAATCCCATCTTTATCTGGGATCATTTTTCAGACAATTCCTCAAATCAGCTTCACCACTTCTAGTTGAAAACATCATCGGAGATGTTAGAACATCTTTGCTGTTACACAAATTATGTTAGTGTGCTTCTTTTCTTGTCATCCTTGTGCTGTTTTTTGTAGACTGGATCTTTTAAATTGCTTTATTTAACCTTGTGGCATATGAGGCCCGGCCTCATTTCCAGCATCTAATCTTCAATGTTTTAATGTAAGATTTTTACTCTCTAACTCTTAATGGCTGCTTAACTGACTCAAAAATCTGCCATTCAAAAAACGTGAGTGATCCTTCTCATGACATTAGTAGTTACATAGTCTGTCCTCATCAATCTCTGAAATAAAATGCGACATACACATAAAAAATGTTTTTTGGTTGTTTAAACAAAATTTAAATTTTCCCCTTTCTAACCTTCATCACACATAGTACCAGTATCACTTGCAAGACATAGACAATGCCCAGTCTGCCAATTTCAGTGATCTCTTTTATGATTTTAAAATATGCCCAGAGCCCCAGTGTCAATTCCTAAACTAATCCACTTTTTACAAACATTTTTGTAAAAAGAAAAATTCCCATATTTGTTTTGTTTTCCTTTCTCTCACTTTATTCCTTCTTACTTGTCATGTCAGCCATTGAAGTTCCAGTGTTTCATCTCCAGCCCATCCCTTCTCTTTACGCACCCCCCAAAAGGCATACGTCATACCAATCAGTTATCTTTTTTCCCAGCAATTTATTCCAGATCTGTCTTGCCCCCCCCTCAACAATAGTACAACCTCCTATATGTCCATTTGGTCAGCATTTCTCTCCCCACATCTCCGGCACTCTATGGATGAATACCATACTTCTCAGAGTATCTTTACGTGGGTGTTATACTTCCTGTGCACTATCCTGCTGTATTGATCCCCAACATGGCCAATCTATTTTAACATGTTCATCACTGTTAATGCTTCTTTCCAAAAACCATTCTTCTGCACATATCACATCCTCCTTTCTCCACTGATCTCTCAGCTTACCAAAATCTCATTCATATACATGGATTCCAACCGCCTGTAGATGATACTATTTCTTCTTTTTTCCCCATCTCAATTTTTTCTTAAAGCTAAGCCCAGCTGATAATACACTACATCTCCTCCTGTATCTTTATGCTTCTCGTTGTTTTTGTATGGGTATTCTGAATATTCTTTTTACTAGCTCTGGTGCAACAACCAGTCACCTTTCTGTAAATTGCATTTCTCTTTGAGAACTGGGAAAGATAGCCATTCATTTAACCATTAATCTTTTAGGTCCCATACCTTTCTAATTCCCTCTTCTTCTTCCCAGCTTACCAGCCTCCCCTCAAACTCCTTAGGACAGCTCCAGCAGAGGACCCTAATTCTGCTGCACCCTTCATCTGTGAACTGCAACAGACAGCCTAGCAACCTATGAAGCATTCTGTTGGTAAAGTCCTCTAAGTTGCACATTGTCTTACCCTTCTTACCTTTCCAGCCCTCTTCTCAGGTACCCATTCCAAATGATCATTCTCTAAGCCTTGCACGATATTTGCAGTAGCCACATATCTCCTAAACTTCAGCATGCTCCATCCAGTTTTCTTGTGATCCCTAAGTCTATCCTTTGTGATCCTTCTGCTTTTCCTTTTCTACATAAACCTATCTCAAAGCAGAGTGATATCTCATATAATCGTATTTAGAGGGCTGATTTGTACATGTCACCCAAAGTATAGTAGATCCAGAAGTATCGTTGTGGGAACTACTGCTATTCTACCCCCAAGTGTGAGTAAATCTACCTGTCCATGTATCTATGATTTTCCCTATTCTTACCTTCATATCTGCCCAGTTCTGGTCTCTAATCTCAACTATCATTTCATAACCCTTAAGCCCAAAATTCTTCTCCCAACACTACGCACTATCTCTTTAAGGCATGCAAAATATCTCTCCATCTGTTTAGCACCAATTCTAATCATCACTGACTTTTTAAGCATGGTAATGAAACCCTGATGCACTAACAAAACAACCAAAATCACCAAATATCCCCAGCAGCTGCATATTGACATCCTCAAGAAACATCATGCAATCATCTGGAAAAGATTAATACCACTCCTTTTTCTACCACTATTTTGCCTCACCCAACTTTCCCTTACGTCTGCACCAAACATTCACTTACCATTAAAAATAATCCTGGTGATAACGGACAGGCCTAATGGGTTCCTCTTCCAAAACTATTTTTTATGTAAATCTACCATTTATACATACAGCTGTAACTTTGGGATCTTATAAAGAGCTTCCACTCCCTTCAACCACCTACCATCTTCAATGGCCTCTGTCAAAGTATGTGTCTTGAAGTCCCATAAGATACCATTAAATATCTATATATATCTATCTATATATATATATATATATATATATATATATATAGAGAGAGAGAGATAGATATAGATAGATATAGATAGATATAGTAGGTCACTGCCTGCCCTTCTAGATAAACATCTACAGATTTACATAATAAATACCATAGTCCTTACATTTATTTATTTATTTATTTATTTTTACATTTGTTGACCGGGATAGTCCAACTAGATACTTGACCGGGATAGTCCAACTGGATACTTGTCCATTTTCAGTGAAGGTCCAGGGAGATAAGCACCATACATACATAAAGAAAAACTGTTACATTAATCAAGTTAAAGCACTGTTACAGATACATAGGATAAAAGTAATTCATTCTGTCATATATAAATCTCATTTGTTACAGAGTAATAATTAGGAAGCAATGTAGGGGTGGCCAAAAGACCTCTTTAGCACATGTTTATATTGCCAGAGTTAGTCAGGATTAGAGCAAGGACATAGCCATTGCCTTTTAAAGTACTGCTTTAGATTTTTTTTGAATTGCGTTAGAACAGGATCTGAAGTAAGCTCAGCAGGAAGTGAGTTCCATATTTTACCAACAGAGTTGCCATATAGAGAGTCTCCAGATGAGTTGTTGCTTTTGAAGGTTTGGACTAGTAATTTGTTGGATGAGAGAAGTGTTTTGAGGTTGCTGTAAGGGGTGATAATTTTTATAAGGGGTGCGTTTTCATCATTATTTACTTCCACTCAGCTTCCTTACATCTCCTGTTTTCTGTATTATCTTTAACAATTGTGTTCCCATATCTGATGTAATGTGCAATCTGCTTTTAATACTTTGAAAATGTCGAATCAAGGTTCCTGCAAACCAGCTGTTTCTTGATTACTGCACAGGATCAATATAATCCTGTGAAAACCTGGTTCAATATTCCTGTACATACTACCCACAAATACACTGATTCAGTGTTCCTATATATCTCTGACACTTTATATGTTTTTTGTATTTACGTTTAAAATGTCGCTTTTGTTTGTAATAATGTCAATGTCATGTTTTTTGAACCATTGTAAGTATGTTAAGTGCTTGTGTTTATTTATCGTTTTGAGCCAATGTGGCCTGGATTATTCCTAAAAAGGGTCACTAGAACTGTGTACTTACAAACAGATAAATTATGTATATATGTGTGTGCATACACATAAAGACACACACACACAAACACATATACATATGTAGATAGATGTATGTAGATGCACACACAAAGATGCACATACATCTAGCTACATATACATGTATATATATATATATATATATATATATATATATATATATATATATATATATATACACACACACACACACACACACATATACAAATATACATATATTCATATTTTATACATATATTCATATTTTATATATATATATATATATATATATATATATATATATATATATATATATATATATATATATATATATATATATATATATATATACACACACACATACACACACCACACACACATACAAATATACATATATTCATATTTTATATATATATATATATATATATATATATATATATATATATATATATATATACTTTTCAGTTTCACTATTGCAAAACTTGGGAGCATATCCATTCAGTAAATAAAGCATGGTATTTAGCATGAGAGCAAAAAGTAAAGGTGCATAACACAAATCGGTTTTACAGTGCACTCCATTATAATGTTAAAATATCACAACTTCCTCAGATTACATGCTGCACTGCCTTTATACTGTCTTATTCTGATATAGCCCTTGCCCTTCAAGCAAAATGCTCCGGTTTGCCAAGTAATTTAATGGAATGATATCAAAAATATCATGAACATCATAAAAGATACTGCCAGCTATTAAATGATTTTATTAACCACAAAAGCCTGAATAAAATATCTAAGGCCAGACTGCCATTAAGAAGATTAGCTGTTGGATACATACTGAATAATTCTAACAATATATAGGTTCTAGAAGCTTCTAAATGTCAGTTGCACTTAAAGTCATTAGACCAAAGGCCTATCATATGACTAACAGATGCTGAACCCTTTCAACTGGTCTCTTATTCTAATCGCCACTTCAATAATTTTACAAGATAAATCTTTGTATCCCCCTTTTATGGACTGTGGATTAGGAGTAAAGTACAGTTGTGTACACTTACCATAAATGTAGATGTTCAAGTGTATTCACTGTTGCAGTCATCACATTTGGGTTATCTGCCTGCAGGTAGCCCTCAGCCGGCCTGAATACCAGAGTCTTCGGATTTCTGCGTCGGATGCTGTCACTTCTTCCATGATGTCAGGTCATCAGGGGTATAAAACATGCAGCCGACGGCATTACATCAGTTTTTCTTGCCCCAGATGTCAGGTGCCCCCACAATAGGAAGCAATTATATGGTATGGTTCACCCCCAGCAAAATGCAAATACTCATGATGTAATATAAGCTAAACAAGAAGGAAAGGTAGAGTCAAGATAAGTCAGGGGGCTGGAGGGAGGGTAACCAGGACTGCAACAGTGAATACACTCTAACATCTACATTTATGGTAAGTGTACACAATTGTACTATGTTCTTCATGTTTCACTGTTGCAGGCATCACATTTGGGTTGATTCCCAAAGCTAAGGAAGGGTGGATGTAGTTAAAGAGCATTAGGACCAGCAATTAGGCCCTGTAAGACTGCTGTGGCAAATCCAGCTCTGGATTTAGAAAAGATAGGCAGGTGGTAATGCTTGGTGAAGACATGTACAGAGCTCCAGTTGGCAGCTTCCTGGATGTCCCTGGTAGGGACTCCTCTGAGAAATGCCATAGAGGTAGATGCAGCCCTGGTAGAATGTGATCTTATCCCCTATGGGGTAGGTTTTCCATGGTGCTTGTAGCAGAAATAAATGCAATGGCCTATCCATTTGGAAATGGTTTGCTTTGAAATGGCCTTCCCCTCTGCCCCTGCAGCAAAGCTAACTAGCAGCTGGTCAGATTTTATGAGAGGCTTAGTCCTGTCCAAATAGAATCTAAGTTGTTTGTGCACGTCTGAAGAATGCAGTATCTGTTCCCCTTTATTTTGAGGATTAGGGAAAAAAGTAGGCAAATGAATGGACTGGTTTAGGGCCAAACTAGACACCACCTTGGGCATAAAGGATGAATTAGTCCTGAGGGAAACCATGTCCGCATGGAAGATGATGTAGGGTTCCACTACCATGAGGGCCTGTAATTCAGACACTCTTCTTGCTGAAGTGATGGCTAGAAGTAAGGCTGTTTTCCAAGAAAGGAATTTCAACTCTGCAGTAGCAGCTGGTTCAAATGGGGGAAAAGTCAGCTTTTCCAATACAAAGTTAAGGTCCCAGGCTGGAATGGGAGCTCTCCTGGGGGGTCTTACATTTTTGGCCGCTCTAAGGAATTGTTTTAGCAAGGGGTGAGAGAAGAGGGGTGGCTTAGTATTATAATGTGCTGAAATGGCAGAGGCATGAATCATAATTGACGAGAAGGATAGGCCCTTGTGGAGCATTTCTGTTAAATAATATAGAATATGAGGCAAGCTGGGCACCGTTGTGGCACCTGAGGAACAGTATCTTTTCCACTTTTCAGAATAGGATTTTCTAGTACTAGGCCTCCTTGCCTCAAGAATGACATCCAGCACCAGCTTACTGACGGATGCTAGAGAAGAGCTCATGGAATTAATCAGGCTGCAAGGTTCAAGGTTTGAAGCTGAGGGTGCAGAATCTGGCCCGCCTGCTGGGACAGCAGGGAAGGGGGTCTGAGGCAGGTGCCATGGTTGTAGCAGTGTCATACTGCGCAAGAGGGGGTACACCAGTGCTGGCACGGCCAGTCTGGTGCAATCAGTATTGTCCTTGGCTTGTCCTGTTTGATCTTTAGTAGAACCTTCGAGAGGAGAGGCAGAGGGGGAAAGGCATAAACTGAGAGGCTTTCCCAGGTAAAGGACAGGGCATCCACTTTCCAAGCTTGACTGTGGGGAGTTCTGGTCCAGAATTTGTTCAACTGGTAGTTCTGAGGGGAGGCAAACAGGTCTTCCTCTGGAGTCCCCCATTTGTTCCTCAACAGCTTGAATATTTTGGGTTCTAGTTTCCATTTGTGTGGGTCCATGAGATTTCTACTTAAGTCGTCTGCCAGTGAATTTAGTTTGCTTGGCAGGAATTGAGCTTGTAGGTGCACTTGGTAGCTCAAGGCTGTGTTCCACAGAGCCATGGCTAATCTGCAGAGAGGGTAGGAGTGGGTTCCCCCCTTCTTGTTTATGTACCACATAACTGTGGTGTTGTCTATCTTTATCAACAGTTGTCCTGGAAGAATAAGGTCTTTGAAGGCTGTCAGAGCATTTTGTACAGCTAACATTTCTTTTTGATTGATATGCAGGTGCATCTGTTTTGGGTTCCATTTGCCCTGTATGCACTGCCCTGCCATGTGAGCCCCTCATGCACAGTCTGATGCATCTGTTGTTAGGGTTTGGGTGAAGGGGGTAGAGTGAAAGGGAGTCCCTTGTTGTGGTAGCAGGTCGCTGCCCACCAAAGGAACTCTGTTCTTAGACAAGGAATGATAGGAATCATTGTTTCCAGGTCCTGAGAATGTTGGCACCATAGACTTTTTAGATACCATTGGAGTCTCCTCATATGCAATCTTGCATATGGAATTAGCAGAAAGCAAGAAGCCATGAACCCCAGAGCTTGCAGTATTTTCCTTGCAGATAGCTGGGTTTTTGTGGCCAATAGTTTGAAGTAGGTTGTCAAATAAACTTGTTTCTCCGGAGTGAGGAATGCCATCTGGGAAATTGTGTTCCAGCTTGCTCCCAGGAATACAATCTGTTGGCAGGGTACTAGGTGTGATTTCTTTTCGTTGATGTTGTACCCCAGTGAGGTCAGAAGTTTCTTTACAAATGCCAGGTGTTGTAATAGCAAGTCCTGGCTTTCTGCCTGAATCAGACAATCGTCCAAGTATGGGTAAATCTGAATGTTTCTCTGCCTGCAAAATGCAATGTTTGGAGCTAGACACTTTGTGAACACCCTGGGTGCAGTAGATAAGCCAAACGGAAGTGCAGAGAACTGAAAGTGCATGGAGCCCACCCTGAAACGTAGGTATTGACTGCAGGATTCTGTTACTGGGATGTGCAGGTAAGCTTCCTTTAAGTCTAGGGTTGCCAGCCAGGCATCCTTGGCTAGCAGAGGAAGAAGCTGTTGAAGAGTTAGCATTTTGAATTTTGGAACCACCAAAAAGGTGTTGAGAATAGAGAGGTCCAGGATAGGACACCAGGAGTTTTCTTTTCTGGGTACCAGGAAAAGTCTTGAGTAAAAATCTTGTCCCTTTTGTTCTGCTGGGACAGGTTGAATAGCCCTGATACTGAGGAGAGAGAGAACCTGCTGTTGGGCCTCCACCCACTGATTTGGGGGGAGGTCTGGCCAACCACTCGGGGTTGGTAGTTTGTGGAAGTGGAATCTGTATCCTCGGGAAACTATGTTCAAAACCCATTTGTTTTGGGTAATGAGTTCCCAGTTTTTTGCATGCAGGGCGAGCTTTCCTCCTATGGGAGCAAGTAGTTGAACAGAGCTTGGAAGGGTTAAGGTTAAGTCATTGTGCCATTTTTCCATAGGGGGGAGGCTTACTACTCCTTGGTTTAGAAGTGGGAGCCCCCCACTGCTTAGATCTGTGTGTAGCCTGAGACTGAAGTCTTGGTGGTCTGCTGTTCCTGAGTTTGGACTGAGAAGGCCTGGAAGGGACTGGAAAGGACCAGTTCTTTGAAGGCCAATGCCTACTGAATCTGGAAGGCTGTACTTGTAAGAAATCTTTAACAGTTTGCATATATTTAGCTTTTTCCTCCATCCTCTTGAGGACATCTTCTGCTTTGTTGCCAAAAAGGCGGTCTTGGTTTAAGGGTGCATCCAGTAATTTAGCTTTAACATGATCTGGCAAGTTTTGTTCCTTAAGCCAAGCATGCCTTTTAAGTACAGACCCAGTGACAGCAGCCCTGTGAGATGCTTTTAAAGCATCAAAACCACATTGCAAAGTATGTTTACCAACTTGTTCAGCAGAATGCATTAAATCTTGCAACTCTTTGTGCTCAGCACAGTCAGGAATCAACATCATTTTGTGTTTAAGTGGTCCCATAATATGCTGCTAGTACTTTAACATATGAAACTGGCAATTTAAAGCCCTAATGATCAAAGTAGCAGAAGTGTATACCTTCTTACCACATCTGTCTAAGGCTCTAGAGTCCCTATCAGAAGGGGTAGGATTTTTGGCAGCAGTAGCCTTAATGCCTTTTGGTCCTTGGGAAATGGTCTCTGGATCCGCAGTAGGATTCTTGAAGAGGAACTTGTGAGAGTCAGGTACTCTGTAGTACCTGTCAGGTTTCCTGGGAGCTGGAGGCAAAGTGTCTGGGGCAAGGCTAGATTCCAGGAAAACATCATCTACAATAGTCAGAACAGGAGGGCTAGCTAGAGGCCTGTGTTGAGGCAGGACTAAAAATTCCCTAAGTCTCTTTTTGGACTCAGAATAGTCCTGGCTTTCCCAGTGGAAATACTCCCTAAGGGTATGCAAGGTTTCACCAAAAGAAAAATCTTCTGGAGGGGAAGCAGAAAGAATGGAATCCTCTGCATCAGAATCCTCATAAGTAGATAAGGGCAAATCCTGGTAATCAGAAGGAGCAGAGATATCAGATTCCTGATCAGAAGAATCAGAAAGAAAATCAGTTCCAAGTCTCAGAGGGGGAAGGCTGGCTTCCCCTAATTAAGGTAATAAAGTCTTCAGCCATTCTAAGCATTTGTTTTTGAGGCATATGGGCCTGAGTATATGGTTTGGTCATCGGTTTTCTACATGTAGTGCGAGTTTTAGGCCTGAAGAATTTGGTACTTCTAGCTGGAAACGAAGCCGTCGGTTTAATATGAAAGTCTGTAGGCTTGAATACACCCTTAGAAGCCGGTGCCTGCACAGTGGCTCTGGACCCATCCAAGTTAGAGACATCCGCAGGTTCCATAATCAAAGAAGCATTTCGCGGCATACCGGACTCTGAATGGGTCTCAGTACAGGCCTGCAAATCTGTAGTAGCGGGTATCGGGGGCTGCAAAAGCACCTCACCAAGTAATGGTGGACTGGCGACTACCTTAACGGAAGTGTCATCGGCAGTTTTGGATCTATGTGGTCTGTCTCTGTCTTTATCCTTACGTTTTTTTGTAAGATCGGTAATTGGATGGCTTAACAAAGCCATTTAGGAGTACAGAGATCAAGAATGAAAGTATTGAGCTACAAAAATAGCCCGACGATGAATAATTCGGGCGTTGAACAAGGCACAAAACTGACAGAGAGGGACGTCGTGGTCTGGGCCTAAACAGATGACACAGTAAGAATGCAAATCTCTATGAGATATTTGCTTTCCACAGACAAGACAATTGTTAATTTTTTCTGACATCGGTTAGAGCAAGAAAAAAGGATCCCCAGCGGAGTACTTATCTTTTTTGAAGACTTTGGGTCTGAAACTCGAAAATGAAAATTTCAGGGGTCGGCCGACCGGCACTTGCAAACTGCTTCTGCTTCTGGCACCGCATGGCAAGAAAGAATGATGTAATGGTGTCGGCTGCATGTTTGGCAGATAACCCAAATGTGATGACTGCAACAGTGAAACACGAAGAACATCAACAGCTTCATGCTTTAACTCCAAAATGGCTTACTTTTCTTTTCAAGCTTGTTACCTTTCTGCAAATAAGTTACTACTTGTTATAAAAGAAACAGCATACCATGTAATGATATTTTTTTGTATACGTTTTTGTTTTTGTTTGTATTTGTGTGGAGCTTTTCTCCCCGGGCCTCTACTGAAAATAGATATATATCCAGCTAGACTAGCCCGGTTAACAAATGTAAAATAAATAAATAATATATGTGGGAGGTGGGGTACACACAGAACAGTCCTTTGTGACATATGATTTAAACTTTAATCTCTGTTTTCTAGATCTATATTTGCCCTTAACCTATATTCAAGTACAGTACCTAAATTTTCAAAATAGGGTACTAAGGTTGCTGTTCACAAGATTTACATTTGAGCCATTGACGGGCTATATAGACTTATGTCTACTGCTTACCCATTAAAAATTGCATGTGTGTATCATCTTTCATTGTTTTCATAAATGTGTGACTCTCCACAGTCCCTAATCATCCAAACAATGCGATTTTCTTATATTTCATAGACTGTGGTCACTACACTGCACAGCTTTTATAGGTCCTAGTAAGTCATCTGATAAGGTGATAAACCACAACAAGGCATGTGAGATCCCCTGTGTAAGGAACAAACTCTTTTAAGTAAAATGAATCCAAAATAACTATGCATAGTCCAAAAAAAACTTTAATATCATCCTCATGAAAGATGATTAGATCCAATGCCCATTCATATCCGTTTAACACCCACAAAATTACTTACACAGAGGTTTTGTGTAAACCGATCACAGACTTCAAGTCTCTGTAACATCTATTGATATAAAGCAACCATTAATGAAAAACATCTCCTGGATGGAAGTGGTATGGTTAGTTTCTTTACAATGTGGAATGTTTGTTTCTTTGGGGCCACATGAACTTTAAAACTTTCTTTTTAAAATTAATTACATATTAATCCAGGGGATGATTTTTATGATTGTTTTCTTTCATTATTGGTTGCTTTATTTCAATGGATGTGATACATACTTGAATTAGTTTTGATGAAGTCTATTATTGGTTCAGACAAAACCTCTGTATAAGTAATTGTGTAGGCGTTAAACAAATATGAACAGGTTTTGGATGTAACCATTTTTCTTCAGTGTATGAGTAAGGTATTTTTGGATTGTCTGTGTTTATTTTGGCTTCATTTTACTTAAAAGAGTTTGCTCCTAGCACAGGGGATCCAGCACACCTTGTTGTGGTTTATTAGTTTACACTGGCATGCTTTGCAATCATTTTCTTCTTCTTTTCTGGTTTAATCATCTGATAGAGTCTGTTACATTTTAATCAGTGAATAGCTCAGTAGTGCTGGACTTTATGATACTAACCTGGCTCAGGAAAATATGTCTGTGTTAGTAATTTTACCATAACAGTAGATGTTCAAATGATCACTACTGCAGTAGCCTTAACTATATGGGTTATAACCTGCCAAGGATATAACAACTGGCCAGCTTCCAACGGTTCAGGGCACTTTCCATGCACCCAAACTGTTAGGCAGCTTGAGCTAAAGACAAGTTTGGGTGCTAAGCCCTTCACAGCTTTCCTCCCAACAGAGACAGGGAGGCTGAGCCCTGAAAGGACAATGTCAGGAACAAAATAAATAAATGCCCACACCCTGGTATAGAAAACACACCAAAATACAAGGAGGATGGGGGGAGGGATTGACTACTGCAGGAGTGATCAATAGAACATCTGCTGTTATGGTAAATTTACTTACACAACTGTACTGTGTTCATCGTACTGATCACTGTTGCAGTAGCCTTAGCTATATGGGTAGATTACCCCAGCTAACTATATCTAGGCAGTCAAAGGAGTCCAGGAGCCCCTTCAGAATGGAATAAAGCTTATAGTGCTTTGTGAAAGTACACACAAAGAACCAAGTAGCAGCTTCTAGAATAGTTCTAGAATCCAACCTTTTCCAGAAAAGCCATAGATAAAGCTAAGGCCAAGGCAGTGAGGGCCTTGACCCTGCCTGGAATAGTTTTGTTATGGTAAATATAACAAAAGGTAATAGCCTTAGACAACAATTTGGGAAAAGTCTGTTTTGACACAGGTTGTCCCATCTTCTGCTTACCTTCACAAGAAAATAACAATTGATCCAAAGATCTGCATGATTTAATTCTGTCAAGATAGTACCCAATTTGTCTGTGGATATCCAATGTATAGAGTATCCTTTCTCATTTATTTTTAGGTTCAGGAAAGAAAATGGAAAGCTGGATAGTTTGGCTTAAAGTAAACTCAGATACTACTTTAGGCATAAAAGAAGGATTAGTTGTCAAAGAAACCCTGTCACTGTGGAAAATGAAAAAGGGTTGACCTACCATAAGAGCTTGCAACTCGGATGTTCTTCTTACAGATATCAGGGCAATCAGTAAAACTGTTTTCCATGTTAAGAATGTCAAGTCAATCAGGTTATCTGGTTCAAATGGAGCAAGTGTTAGCTTAGATTAGTTGGTTCAAGTGGAGCAAGTATTAGCTTCTCTAATACAAAATTAAGATCATAAGGAGGAGCCACTGGTTTACTTGGAGGACTCTAATGCAAAATCCTTGAAAGAGGAGGATCCATAGGCAGACATGCTGAAATAGCCAATAAATGAACCTTGTTAGAAGAATAAGAAATGCCATAGGATAGTAACACACAAATATTGTAAAACCAGAGAACAATTAGCCCTGAATGGGTGGTGATTATGTTGCTGGCAGCAGCTAGATAACCTTTTCCATTTGCTAATATATGATTTTCTAGCATCATGCTTTCTTGCCTTTATTAATACCTGCTGCATGTCTTCAGTAAACAGATATATAAAATGAATTAAGACCCTGTAATCCAGGTAGTCAAATGAAGTTGATTAATGTCGGGATTTATCAAGCACCCCTGTTCTTGTATGAGTAGATCAAGTCTGTGAAGAAGTTTGTGGTAATTGCTCCTGGCCATTTCCAAAAGAAGGAAGAACCACAGTTGCCTAGACCAGAAGGGAGTTACCACAATGATCTTGGGGAATTCCTTTTGAATCTTTAGAAGTAAACTGGATAGTAGTGGAAAGGTTGGAAAAGTATACAGGAACATTCCTGTCCAAGGAAAAGAGAAGGCATCTATCTTCCAGACCTTCTTGCTTGAAGTCCTGGAATGGAATCTTGTCAGTTGATTGTTCAGAGAGGAGGCAAAGAGGTCTACTTGAGGAACTCATCACGATGGATCAAATCTTGGAACACCACCTGATCTAGTTTCCATTCGTGAGGGTCCGTCCTTGTAGTGCTCAGCTTGTCTGCTACACAGTTTTGCTCTGACACAATGTAGGATACCTGTAGAGTGAGATTGTGCTGTGAAGACAGATTCCAAGTTAACATAGCTAGTCTGTATAGGGGGTATGACCTGGTTCCCCCCTGCTTGCTGATGTACCATATGACTGTGGTATTGTCTGTCACAACTTGAAGAGGTCCTGTGGACCAAAGATGATTCAGAGAGTTGAATGCCTTGATCATGGGCAAGCATCTCTTTGATATTTCAGTACTTGCATCTGTCATTGGTGTCCCACACACCCTGCACTTTTATCTTTTCTGAAAATGCTCCTCAAGAAAAGTCTGAGGTGTGGGGAGGAAGAAGGGGAGATTTGGATTTAAGGATATCTGTTGTCTCCATCAAATGATTTCTCTTCTGACAAACATTATCACTGGGATTTGAAAAGACAAAGGGTGCTTGTGCTGGGACCAAAGAGACCATCTTTCTCATGTGGAGTCTTGCCAGGGGTATCATGAGAATCATAGAAGCCTTGAGACCCCAAATCCTGAGGTTTTCCCTTGCAGTGACTGATGTTTGTGTGGAAAACCTTAGAAATAAATATAGATATCGATCTTTTTTTTTCTGCGGAAGAAAAGCTTTCTGAACTGATGTGCCTAGTTGACATCCCACGAACAGAATTCTGTGTGAAAGAGTCAAGAAACACTTTTGAATATTCTCTTGGAATCCCAGCTTGTACAAAAGATCTCTTAACCAAGAAAGAGAATCCTAACACTTTGAAAAAGACTCTGTAAAGATAAACAAGTCATCTAAATGTGAAAACATTTGAATACCTTGTAGCGTGCAAAGAGTTAAACCAGAGCTAGTTATTTTTAACACTCCTGATGCAAATTATATTCCAAAGGATAAGGCAGAGACCTGATAATGTGATCCAGACACACAAAACCTTAAGAAACTTCTGAAGTCTGGAAGAAGAGGGATGTGATAAAAGAGATGTTTTACGTCTAAGTGTTACCAGGAAACTTGAAAGAGAAAGAAGAGGTAACAGGTTGTGAAGTTGCATCATTGAAACTGGGCACTATCACAATCAGGTTTAGGAAAGAAAGATCCAGAACTAGTCTCTAAGCACTCCCTTTCTTTGGTACTAAGAAAATCCTTAAATAAAAAACACTTGCCCACAGAGGAAGGAAGATCTGGTTCTATCACGTCTTGAAACACCACATGATGAAGAACCGGTAGAAACAAAAGAGTCTGATCAGGAAGATAAGGAAAGACCCCCTGAAAATTAGGAATTTCCTCTTACTGCCATCTGAAATCATGATGAATGATCTTCAGAACCCATTTGTCTGAAACTATCTGTTGTCAAAGAGAAAAATTGAGATTCAGACTTTCTGGAAGAAAAAAAGTGGTCAGGGTGGGAGGGGGTCACAAAGTCTCCTGAATAGTCATTCACAGTCCAGTCCTTGTTTTTTTTTTAAACTTTCTTGCCATTTCTTCTTAAACATCTGCTTACCTGTATTTTGTTGTGACTATTTATTTTGCATTTTGCCAAAACTGGATAAGGAGTTGGTGACAGTTTATCTCTTTCACCACACTTTTTGATCATCTGTGCAGCAGAGGGCCAAAAACTAAATCTCTATCCAAAGGGGGGATTAAATTCTCATTTTGTACATCAGCTGGGAGGTTCTGAGAATGCAGCCATGCATCATCTAGGAAGTTCTGGAATACAGCCATGCAAACCTCCTTCAAACAGTACCAATAGCCAAAGCCGTGGAAGAACTACCAACAGAGTTCTACACGCACTGTAAACAATGAGTAATGACCTGCACAATGTAAGAAACTAAATTATATAAAGCAAATTTTTCCTTATAAGAAGAAACTGCAAATAAGATATTCTGCATACTTTCATAATTAGTCAGGACAACTTTAAAATATGAGCCTGACAAATTCTGAAAATCAAAGTTGCAGAAGGATACACTTTCCCCATACTTATCAATAACTTTCCCATCCTTAGCAGAAAGAGTAGGATTGGAATTAAAGTATTTAACATCAGTGGACTCAACTAAAGCTACAGCTCCTGGTCAAGCTTGGGAAACATGTATAAAAAGTTAAAAAACTAAGGAACTTTATACATCTTATCTTCCTTTTAGAGGCCACGGTGGTGCAGTGGTTAGTGTTGCCACCTCACAGTAAGAGGCTCTCCGGTTCGATCCTCGGTTCAATCCTCAGCTGGGGTGCCTTCTGTGCGGAGTCTGCATGTCCTCCCTGTGGTCGTGTGGGTTTCCTCCGGGTGCTCCAGTTTCCTCCCACATCCAAAAGACATGCTGTAGGTGGATTGGATACTCTAATGTATGTGTGTGTGTGTGTGTGTGTGTGTGTGTGTGTGTGTGTGTGTGTGTGTGTGTGTGTGTGTGTGTGTCTTCTGTGGAAGGTTGGGTGCTGGGCTGGCAACTCACCACCGTAAAAACTTCACTGCCAATCATGAGCGGACTGATGATCCGCTGTGGTGACCCCTAACTGGGAAAAGCCAAAAGAAGAAGAAGATCTTCCTTTTAGAGGCAGACTATCTGGAAAATTTCAGGCAGTAACACACTCATCCTCTAAAGCAGAGAGAACAGGAGGAATGGGTGTAGGCTCTGAAAATTCCTTCTGTAACAACTCATAGTATTTTCTGAGGGAATGATAAACCCCACTGTTCTCCCACTGAAAACTGAAGCATATTCTAAGACTAGTCTCAGAAAAAGAAAAATTCCCACAGGGAGAATCAGAAACTGAGGTCTCTTCTAAATCTAAATCAGCAATCTGAGCAGAAAACCCTGTACTTGTCCATTCATCTTCCTATTCAGATTTAGAATCTTGAATCTCTTCAGGAAAAGAACTATCCCTCTTCCTTTTATGAGAAATGAATTTACAAGAAGGATCAACAGCCTGAATTAATCCCTGACCCAGTAAACTACTCCTGTCTAAGGAAGTTTGAGAAGGCATAGGCATGTGATTAGTTTTCGGTTTCTTTTTGACAGGAAAAATTGGGCCAGCCATGTTACTAATTCAGCATTAGCTCTCCCAGGGGTGGGCACAGCATTCTGACATAACAGGGAAGCCTTTGCCCACTGAGGGGACCCCAACAGACATAGAGAACATGGCTAACCTCTGGTCCATAGTGGCTGTAGGTGCTACACCAGAGGCATCTGGGTTAAAAGATGAGTGATCTGAGGAACAATAGGATCTGGGTTAAAAGACGAGTGCTCTGGGGTACAACAAATTGCCACAGTAGAGTCACCCACCTTTAGATAGGCAAATTGCTAGCCTGGTATGAAAGCAAAGGCTGTTTGCTTAACTTTTTATTTTTGTGGCTGGAAGAAGGACCAACCATCCGTGGGACTGGTAATTTGTTCAATGGTCAAGCCAAAAACGATGCCTCTTTCCTAGCTAAGACAAGCAGCAAATGCCAATAAAAATTACAAATCTTTAAAACATCTCTGTTTTCACAGGAAAAAATCACAATAAAAAGCATTTAAAAACAATTTGATAGCCCTCCAAAAGTAAAATAAACACAATTTCTCCACATAAAAATGGTTTTCAGTAACTTTATACAACATTTAAACTGACTTAAAAAAATGTTCCCATTTAAAGTACAATTGTACTTGTACAAACGTACTAAGACAATCCATTAAAACACAAAACCCCTAGCTTTAAAATAACATTCCTGAACAGGAAAGTGATACAACACTAACGATATTTAGAAATTGGAAGGTTTTTCCCCATAGAGAACTTATCTGCCCAGAAAAGGAACTGCAACAAGCCAACCGCCAATCCCCAAAGGCCTTAGAGGAGCGATAAGTTCAGCAGCAGTAAAGTTCTGAAGGGCTTGGCACACAAACTTGTCTTTTAGTCAGCTCAGCTCAAGCTACCTGACAATTTGGGCTCATGGAGGGTGCCCTGAAGCTTTGGAAGCTGGCCAGCTGTTATTTCATTAGCAGGCTATAACTCATATAGCTAAGGGTACTGCACCAATGATTAATCTACCATAAAAATGTATTCTAAAATCTAAAAACAACAGGAAACCTACTACTCACATGAGTATGCCTCTTATTGGGTTCTGAAATGTTATTTTTGCTACTAGCTGAAATATAACCAGAGTTAAGTCAATTTAGGTGGTACAGGAAGAGAAAGGTGAAAGTAGGTGACCCATACTGGAGGACAACAGATATCTAGATGGATTATTTGAAAGGCAGGTTTGGAAGCATGTCAAAGAAAGCAATGTTTGAAAGGTAAAACCAGAATGTATGACATAGCTTCCTGAGCCCTATGTGCATCTCAGTTAGCTGACTTTGCAGATACCTATGGCACTCTACAGCTAACAGTAAACAGTTTTTTTCTAACAGAATAAATGGTCAGTTAACAATAAATAAATGGTAACTTGAGGGAAAAAGTCTAATATAAAGCCAGAGGTCACTGGATACTAGACTAACAATATAACAAATGAGTAGCCCCCAGAATGTAAAAACTATTTTAAAAGCAGTCTCAACTGGCATCTTGGTGGAAGTCAATGAGTTGTATCTATATCTGATTTTGGCTCATCTCTGAGGTGTTTTCTCTACTGCAAGACATACTAACAAAAAAAGGAGTACTGAGATAGCTCATGGTTCTAACTTCTTAGGCTGGTTGGACTTACTGAGATTTTTCTTGCATTTTTTTTCTCATAACAATAAAGATGTCTATCATGCAGTTAGCACCGAGACTATTGTACTGTTTGGCCAGAGGTATAAATTATCATGTCTTATTCTGGGTCTAAAACATAAAACCAGTTTGCATCAAGAAAAATGGCTGTCTCGCCAGCTGCTTTCTCCTTACAGAGTTCATCAATGAATCTGGCCCTAAGTGGGTCATTGACTGATAAGTGGGCAGGTCTTCTAGTGCAGCTGCAAACATTCCATGGACTGGTTAGTACCTTACTTCTGGTAGAATTACAGGATAAACATGCTTGGTATGCTTTGTCAGTGTTAGATTACCTACCATCTCCAGCTGCAGGCACTTATGTAGAAACTTTTTAGTACAGTCTGCCATTTCAGATGTGCTGTTCCCTTTAATTCACAGGAACACAATGAACTTGTACAGGTTGGATAAGCAAGTCCTGTAGCATAACTGGCAACATGATCAAAGGCCTTCCTTTTGGATATAGTATTCATAGAAAAATCTTGGGATAGGCAAACACTGTGTCCATCTAGCCAAAAGATTTTGCATTCTTTGATATTACACAAAATTAACTGCATGTCAACGTACTCATGCTGCCAGAGATTGTTGAAAAGAGTTTGGGGCTAGATGGAGCACCCTATGTGCCCCCATCTATGCCTGGTCCCCTGGACGGGTTGGTGATTTTAGACAAGTGTATTTCAATAAATTCAAATAGGCTGGATATTTCCTGTCTTTTCCCAGATGAACAAGGTGCAAGTTATTTTTGTACTTTCTGTTCTCAAGAACATCTAATTTTAACTTAAGCCAGGTGATTACAGCCTGGTTTTCACGGACTGCTGCCTTAGTTTCACACAGCTGTGGCAACTGGAATGAGATTGCAAAATGTACCCGCAATGGTTTAAAGAGACAGGTTTCAATATCAGTCTCAATAATGGTCAACACTGCACTAAGCTCTACTGTGCCAGCTAGAACTCAAGTAATTAAGTTGTCTAGTTTTTATTTCAAGCCTGTGCTCAAGTCTTTTAGGTCTTCTAGTTAGCCTGATGAGGAGAGGGTTGAGCTTGTATTAACTTACTGGCTTTCCAAGGTTCCAACAGATGCTACGGGTTTCTAATCAAAATTTTATATAGCATTTAGTCTCATTGGGAATTTGGTACGCAATAGATATTAGCAAGTTTAGTTTTATTTGACGACTGTAAGAGAACATTGTGGATTCAATTGTCCCACAATTGGAGCTCATTGATTAAGGCACTGCCATTATTGTGTCCAGCTCTACCCGCCCCCCCCAGAAATACCACTGGTTATTGAATAACTCATGATCGCTGCACTGTAAAAATGATACATTTATTGTAAACGTGATTCATCTGCATTTGAAATGGGCAAGTTAGGTACTGTCTGATTAATATCCCTACATTAACCTGTTTTTAGTGGTAAGGTATGTACAGACAATGGATGAATATTCATAAGGGAATTTATTTTAACTCTATAATATAAATGCTTCTTAGCCTTTCAGTTAACAAGAAATGCTTTATAAAAATATGTTGTGGCATTTTAGAATGTTCTTTACATATTCATATAAGTAACACTAATCATAAATATTTTAGTTTGAATCCATTTTTTGAGATATTTAAAATGCCATTGTTTATTCTTTTTTTTATTTCTTATATAGAAATTACATAAATGTGACAAAGATAAGCTGATTTCTCAACAGTTTCTTAGTCCTCTGCACTTTCATTTTTGAACTGTCAGACCTTCTAGCCTTATTTTAGAATGCACAAATATCATTTGCATATAACTTAAGCACTCGAATCATTGAAAAAAATGTACATTCAGTTACAGTAAGTGTAGCTCCATAAATAATAAACTTAACTGCTGTGGTCTCTTCCCTCACTCATCTTAGCCTCTTTTATATGTAGGTCAACCACGGTACATTCCCATATGCTTTGTGACAGACTTCAGGCTCAATCCTCCAAATTTCTATGACCTAATAAAATTGAAATGTAAAGAGCATCATCTGTGTTCCAGCCATATCATTCTGCAAATGATTTCGGTTTAGCACATAACAGGTCAGGCATCTTTTACTGTTTCTTCTTTCTAACCGCACATTTCTCTGTCTACCCGAGTGCGGTTCTACGCTTTCTCTAATGCAAGTTTAAAAAAAATCCCTTAGCCTGCAAAGTCTATATCATACGTATAGCTATTAATATGACATTTCAGTTCTTCTTGATATTGTTCTGACTCATTTATCTGGGTCTAACTGCTTAGTAGTCCCTGCACTGAGCCTCATTTACCTTTCTTGCTTTATCCTGGTCCTTGACATTGTTAGTTGTTCAATCAGCTGCCCTACATACAAGTGTGTGTGTGTGTGTGTGTGTGTGTGTGTGTGTGTGTGTGTGTGTGTGTGTGTTTGTGTATGTTTATGGATTTCACTGAAAATTTCAAAGCATTCTTTATCCAACCTCTTCCTATTTCATCCACAAGATCAGAGTGGTAGCATAGTATTTGTTAAGAAGAAGTAAGCACAGTGATACCAAATGTAGAGGATATCTGCACTTGTTTCCCAAAGTGGTTCTAGACTACTTGCTAAGGGGCTAGACCAATGAACTCTAGGGAGCATGCCACTTGTTACGGGCTGCTGCAGTGACGATTGAGTCAATAAGAGTCTGAAACAAACTGCCTCACTCCATAGGGATGCCACGACATCTGATTTCTTCTATGCCTCCCTTATGACAAGAGGAATTATCTTGTCCACAGAAGGCACCACCCTGGAGACTGGAGGAGATCAGTATGCTTCTTGCAGGATCCTTGAGATGAGGGGCAGTCCTCCCATTTTTTTATCAGCTACAGGATTTCCTCAAACTTTGTGTTATCTGTGGAAGTGGGGGCAATACCTGCCTCTCTGTCATCTGTATCCTGCATTTGTGATTCTACTCAGGAGTTAATGTGCTTCATCTTGCAAGTATGCCTCCATTATTTCCTCAGTGGGTATGCCTTGAGGGTACACAAAGAAGTGAAAGATGAGTCAGACATACAGTAACAATCTCTTCATCATCAATCCAATCCTCTATTCTTTGGGTTGGGAAGATGGAAAAATGGAGGACCACATATAACGGGGTCACAGTTCAAAGCTGGTGCATGTAAGGATGAAATATCAATCCAATATAATAAACTGACCTGTCTCCAAGGACATCAGTGATGTGATGCTGAAGAAGTGTCAACACCAATGTGATTGACACTAATTGGTTAACCACAGCAATGTCAAGAAGTTCCTCAGAACTGAGATAAGTAGTAAAACTCTCTCCACTGAGGATTTGAACTCTGAGGAGCCTAAAGGCCAAATCAGGACCAAGGGCACTAGTATTGATACCAACCCTGACCTCTAAATTCTGAAGTTTGAAATCAACAGTATAATGTCAAGGGGGATGCACGTTGATCCACTGACAGCATTTTAGCTCAGTGGTGTCCAATTAACAGAAAAAGAGTGAAATGAGGTTTGCTGAACCTCAAGGGCAAGTATTTTAGCAGGGGACCAAGCACTCCCCATGTGGGTAGACTCTCCCACATCCCAAATTTAACTATACCTACTCTGTGGTCGAACAGCAGTAGAGAAAAAAGAAAACTCCACTGTCAGTGAAACTTGTTTCACTCCTTTCCTATAGATCGGACAGCACTTGCTTAAAGCCCTGTCAATGAGTTGACAGAAATCTTCAAAGGCCACCAACTCTAACACACTGACATTGATAACACTGTTAATATGGAGGAAAATGGCTGTGAAGGCCAAAACCATGGCACCAACTGACATTGTTATCCCTATTAGTGTTGTATTTGAACTTGCAGGAAGCTCTCTCGCCTCAATGGACCCAATAGCAAAACAGGGGCCACTGAGGAGGTCACTGAAGATAAAAACAGAAGCAAGGAAACTCTATCTGTCCTATAAACAGAGTGGAATGACAAGACCCATCTCCACCTGAGCCTGCATTACAATATTTACCATCTTCCCATAGTCAAGGTATAATGTCATAGAATAGCTATGGAAAGATGAAAGAGATCTGGTAGAATAAAATGGCTTAGCTGATGAAGGATTCAGAAGGCTAACTCACCAAACTCAATCTCAGGTACAAAGAGACACAGAGAGAGAGAGAGAGAGAGAGTGGAGAAAAGAAATTCGTAACTATAAGATGCAGGTTGCTACCCTTTAACAACTTTTACCACCAGTTTAGAAACACCAAACCCATCTGTGGAAGACTTGCTGTCTTGCACCACTATTTCAGTGGTACTGAGGAAGGACCCCTGTAGTTCCAAGGTTTGTCAGGATTGTCCTCACTTTTTGTGCTATGTCTTTGCTTTTAGACTGAAGAAATTTTTGAACATGTTCCTTACATAAAAGATTAACAAGCAAGAAACCTTTTAGAACTAATTTGTTTTTCCTGTCTCTCAGAGTATGCTTATCAAAACCTTTACACGTTTCCCAATCTATCTTCAAATGCTCAGCTCCCAAATAAGCATCATAAAGTACGTCTGCCTTGTGGCAGAATCACATGACCACATGACCGACATGTCCAAAATCCCTAACACTGCTCCATACCAACTACAGCCACAAAGCTCAAGAAAGTCCGAGGAGATAACAAAACCCAGTCAAAAACATCATCATAAATTGCCATGAGGAAAAGCAGCAAATACAGTACTTTATAAAATGTCAGCTTTGCTTCCCTAAACCACTAGATTCTTGAAAAATCTTTACAGAACGCTAGGCAGCCAACTTGCAGTAAAACTCTGTTTAATTAACATCAAAGTTAAGCGCTTTCACTTACATCACAGTAAGCTTCATCAGAACCACAAAAAGCGAACTGACACACATTCAAATAACTTTTTTTGGCGCCAAAAAAAGCAACAGGAAAACAGTCACTTAAAGTGATACTATAAAACAGGTCTAAGTCTATGTTTAAACAAGACTAAACCAATAATAATCTATGAAGTCTTAAAAATGTCATAATTGCCAATAATAATAAATAAAACATCTCAAAATTTTTTTTAAAAATCTACTAACTAGATAATATCAAGTCAATGCTAACAAAGGTTTAATAGATAAAAAATCATTAAGTCCAGGTGGGGTAGAGGCGTCAGTAAATATTTGCCAAAATAATTCCTTGTAAGACAATAGTCCCTTAAAATTACCCTCCTTAGGATCTATAACAACACTGTCCAATATTGCAAATTTGAAGAAATGCCCTTCACCACACTTGTTGATATGTCTATATAAGGCATTCTTACCATCCTTAGGTTTTAATACTGTAAAGATGCGAATAAATACGTTTATTTAATTTTCTTTCTGTTTTACCTATGTAACATCCCGAACAAGCCATACATTTAGCAATATATATAACCATTTTAGTTTGACAATTTCCATACTTAGGTCTAATTTCTGTGTGGGTAACATTCTCTAAAATAATCTTTTCAACCTCATATTTAGAGCTACACTGTTTACACGCACCACATCTTGTGTGTTTGTTATTGTCAGCTCTACACCAATATCCTCTCTCTAAATAGTTCTTAATATTTCTTCCCACTTTGTTAACAAACTGGGGGCCACTGCCCAACACTGAGGCAATATCATGATCTGCAAGAATTATATTCCAATTGTTTCTAAATATATTCATAATTTTACCTAGGAATGGGCCATACTCTAAGATACATACAATACAATATAAGATACCTCCTCTAACATCTCCAGGTATTCAGATGTCATCCAAATTGCACGAATGAGTTGCCCTTCATATATATATTAAGAAATTATTTTTTTTAGGATGGTTACTAGAAAATTCTAGATAACTGTTTGAAAATGTATTTTTCCGATATATTCTGGATTTAAATACATTCTCACATTTAGAAACAAGAGTGTCAAGATAAGGGACACCACAGTAATTCTTAGAATATTTAAATTTAAGATAATTACTACTGTGATTGATGTAATTTAGGAATAGTTCTAAGGCTGTTTCACCACTATCCCATAAGATATAGATGTCATCCAGGTACCTAGCATAATATTTGATATTTTTCATGTGTACACTAGTAAATACCTGGGTCTCTTCCCAGTCTAACATAACCAGGTTCGCGTATATGGGAGCACAGGCTGCTCCCATAGCTACGCCCCTGGTTTGCCTAAATAATTCTCCTTCATAAAAAATAAAATTATAATCAAGGACCAAAGACATCATATCTATCAAGAGACAATTTGTGTTCCATTCAATGTCACCATATTTTTTAATGCTGTTAGCAAATGCATCCAGTCCCTCAGCTTTGGGTATGCTAGAAAATAGGTCAATGACATCTATCGATACAAACAATAACTCATCTTTACATAAATAAATGTGATAGTTTTTTTAAAAAGTCCCATGAATCCTTAGCAAGGTGGGATATTCTGTCATAAATATGTTTGAGGGAAACATCAATGACAGAACCTAAGGGGAAGGTTTTCGATCTACTACCAGATATTACAGGTCTAAAGGGGGGTCCTCTATTCCTTTATGAATTTTAGGAATTCCAACTATAGATGCCAAAGTTGGATATTCAACTTTAATAAATTTATAAGTAGCTTGTGTAATCCTATTATCTGTAAGAAACTCTTCGATACACATGTCAATCCTTTTGTAACCAATGTTGATCTCATTGAGTGAGACTATCTGATAGTTCCCTGATTTATGTAACAAGTCATGTATTTTAGAAGAGTAGGTCATACTGTCATAAATTACTATGCCTCCCCCTTTATCGGGTTTCATAACCCTAATACTACTATCTTTTCTAAGTTCCTGAAGCACCTTATATTCATGCTTAGACAAATTGGAACAAGGTTTCGTTCTAGACCTACTAATCTGATTTTGCAGCTGATAAATCTGTTGCATAACTACTTTGTCATAAATTGAAATATTGGGGTGCATTGGAGGCATGAAAGTACTCTTCCTCAAACCTTGTAATGCAAGGTTGGTATTAGTTGTTGTTACTAGACTGTGTACCTTGAAACATAATTGCCAAATTGTGCTTCCTAATACATTTCTTAGTTTCGCAAATGGTGTCAACTAGATTAAATTTGGTAGTAGGGATGTATTTCATCCCTTTGGACAACAGGTCAAAATGCGAGGTGTTTAGCACAAGGTCCGTGTAGTTGTAAATATTGAAATTTTTGTATGTAAATGTAACACCATCTGCTATACTAATCTCATCCCTATTATTAACTGTGCTGCAGCTATAATTCTCTACCTTCTTCCTTCCCTCCAAACAATGTCCCTCCTGTCCTTGTTGTATTGGTGTTGTCCTTTGAATTGCCCTTCAAATTGTATTTGATTTTGTTGATCATTTAATTGACCCCATTTCCTCCAATTCTTCCCCCAATTCCAATCCTTCTGTTTCCCCCTGTAATCTCTTGCTAAAAAACGAGAATTGTCTTCTCTATCAGATGTAATATTGTTATCAAAACCATCAGCCTTGGCATAACTAATTCCATGTGAAGACTCCCTGTTTCTGTCCCATAAATACGCTCTACCATTATTATACTGATCTATGTCCCAAAGAAGTTTCTTACTCTTACGGGCATAGACTTTTTTGATAGAGTTTTCAGCATTGCTGAACTGCTTTACATATAAATTTTCCCACTGGGGAAACAACAAGTCATTTCGAATCACATCATTGACTTCTTCCACTTCATGCATCAATCTTAGTAACTTTTTATCATTTAATTTGATTAACAGTTTCATGAATTTAATACCACAATCGTCAAAAAAAACATTAAGTTCCTGTATAATAGTGTCAGTTAAAACTATTCCCATAGGATATTTGTGAAACCTTAGTCCCATGGGGACTATTTTAGAATCAATACATTTTTTTAAATAAGCGTGGTCTAATTAAATACTATTAATGGTATACAATGTCTTACCCAGGGAGAAAATAATGTCCTTAAGTGTCTCCTTGGGTAAATAGGGACCTTCCATCTCATTTTTAGTGTTCCTGCTGTCAAAGACACAGTTATAGTCCAAAAACTGTTTTAATAAGTCATTGGAATGTTCATAACCTTTAACACTAGGAGCCTGTGTATCCGGTCTAATAATAGTCCCATTGGTACTAAAAGCTCCACTATTAATATTAGTGTATGTCAATTTAGGTTTCATTCTCTTGGGTTTTGTACCCACTCGTTTAGCCTCTTCTTCCATATCTCCAAACGAGAAATCAAAGGTAAAATCAGAAATTCCCAGCCTACTACTATTATGCTGTTCAGTAGACTGAAGAGTAGCTGGAAGATCTATCGGTTTATTACCAGCTCCCTGTCCATTACGAATTCCTGTAGAATGAATAGTATAATTAGGTATTTCATGAGTGTCGTCCACGCTGTTATTTAACACTCCAAGTGTAGTAGGAGGTGAAATACCACACGCAGAGCTGCCCGATGGCAGACACTGATGTGTAGGCTTGTTCGGAACACCATTGCTCGCTTTCATAAATATGTTACCATAGTTCATCAATAACAAGGAAAGCCTGCTTACTTCCTTCTGCAGTTCAGCTAGCTCTGCCTGAACTAGAGCTATGCTCTCTTTCTCAGAACCTGGAAGAACGCTGGGGGACATGTCCCGATCAGATTCCATGATAAGAACTGGTGAATAAATACCAAATAAGCCATTCAATGAAACAATATAACCAATGAACAGAAATCAAAGAATGCCAGTTCCTTCAGTATCTTGGGAACCTGTTCACCAACCAGCTATGGTAAAAATCCTTGAAAAATCTTTACAGAACGCTAGGCAGCCAACTTGCAATAAAAACTCTGTTTAATTAAGATCAAAGTTGAGCGCTTTCACTTGCATCACAGTAAACTTCATCAGAACCACAAAAAGCGAACTGACACACATTCAAATAACTTTTTTGGCGCCAAAAAAAGCAACAGGAAAACTGTCACTTAAAGTGATACAATAAAACAGGTCTAAGTCTATAAACAAGACTAAACCAATAAAGTCTTAAAAATGTCATAATTGCCAATAATAATACAAAATAAAACATCTCAATTTTTTTTTAAAAAATCTACTAACTAGATAATATCAAGTCAATGCTAACAAAGGTTTAATAGATAAAAAATCATTAAGTCCAGGTGGGGTAGAGGCGTCAGTAAATATTTGCCAAAATAATTCCTTGTAAGACAATAGTCCCTTAAAATTACCCCCCTTAGGATCTATAACAACACTGTCCAATATATCAGATTTGAAAAAATGCCCTTCACCACACTTTTTGATATGTCTATATAAGGCATTCTTACCATCCTTAGTTTTAATACTGTAAAGATGCGAATTAATACGTTTATTTAATTTTCTTTCTGTTTTACCTATGTAATATCCCGAACAAGCCATACATTTAGAAATATATATAACCATTTTAGTTTAACAGTTTCCATACTTAGGTCTAATTTCTGTGTGGGTAACATTCTCTAAAATAATCTTTTCAACCTCATATATAGAGCTACACTGTTTACACGCACCACATCTTGTGTGTTTGTTATTGTCAGCTCTACACCAATATCCTCTCTCTAAATAGTTCTTAATATTTCTTCCCACTTTGTTAACAAACTGGGGGCCACTGCCCAACACTGAGGCAATATCATTATCTGCAAGAATGATATTCCAATTGTTTTTAAATATATTCATAATTTTACCTAGGAATGGGCCATACTCTAAGATACATACTCTCCTGAAAGTGGTGTCATTTTTTGTTATGATGTCATGTTTAAAAGTCGGTCCGTCACTATTGTTATTAATAATATTGTTAGATATCATATTATTATATTTATAATTATAACCTAATAGGGGTTTATACTTACCACCCCATTCACTAGTAACGTATTTACTGATTTTTGACATCAAACCACTGTCATAACCTCTTTCCGTAAATAGAGACGTAATGTAAGATACCTCCTCTAACATCTCCAGGTATTCAGATGTCATTCTAATTGCACAAATGAGTTGCCCTTTATATATATATATTAAGAAATTGTTTTTAGGATGGTTACTAGAAAATTCTAAATAACTGTTTGAAAATGTATTTTCCGATATATTCTGGATTTAAATACATTCTCACATTTAGAAACAAGAGTGTCAAGATAAGGGACACCACAATAATTCTTAGAATATGTAAATTTAAGATAATTACTACTGTGATTGATGTAATTCAGGAATAGTTCTAAGGCTGTTTCACCACCATCCCATAAGATATAGATGTCGTCCAGGTACCTAGCATAATATTTGATATTTTTCATGTGTACGCTAGTAAATACCTGGGTACGGAAAGTATGGAAATTGTCAAACTAAAATGTTTCCATATAGTTTTGCAAGATGGTAAGCTTCCACACACCATACATGTTTGTGCTTTGTCCCTACACCTACAACTGGTAATTCATGTTCAATCAGACACTACACAACCACAAATATAGGATAAATATCTGACTTCCACTTAAAAATCTAGTATTTCCTTTCTCTGAATGTACCTGAGCATAAGAATAACTTAACAGCAGGTCTGTGCAATGTTCATAGGTATTTTATTTATTTTTTATTTAACATTTGTTAACTGGGAAAGTCCAACTTAGAACAAAGCCAATTTTCAATGGTGGGCTGGGGAGAAATGCTCCAGATGCATGTCTTTATAACAAAAGGATCCAAAATGAAGGGACCAGCACTCAAAGGCAACAGATAAAAATAATTTTATTAGGATTGTATAAACAACCTAATTTAGGTGCACAAACCGGTTTCGGCTTTCACTGCCTTTCTCAATGTGACTTATCCTAGCCATGCATCCTAAATCTCTGACAAGTTCTGGTACCCTTGATAAATGTAAGCAGGGGCTTTGGAAATTAAATACTTACAAGCAGGGGCCTGGGAGATGAAACACTTACAAACAGGGGCCTGGGAGATGAAACACTTACAAACAGGGGCCTGGGAGATGAAACACTTACAAACAGGGGCCTGGGAGATGAAACACTTACAAACAGGGGCCTGGGAGATGAAACACTTACAAACAGGGGCCTGGGAGATGAAACACTTACAAACAGGGGCCTGGGAGATGAAACACTTACAAACAGGGGCCTGGGAGATGAAACACTTACAAACAGGGACCTGGGAGATGAAACACTTACAAACAGGGGCCTGGGAGATGAAACACTTACAAACAGGGGCCTGGGAGATGAAACACTTACAAACAGGGGCCTGGGAGATGAACCATTTACAGGCTGCTTGTGTCCATTAGAGACATAGGTGCCAAACCAGGGATGAATATCCTGTTCCCCATCCAATTGTCCAAGATACACTTGAATTGGGTTAGGGAGGAACTCTGCTTCACATGGTTGGGGGGCCTGTTCCAGAGACAGGGTAGTCTCTGGGATACATACCTGTCTCTCCAGCATGTCTTATTTATATCACGGGCACAGTTTAAGTCTTTATAATGTACAATTCTAGTACCTTTTGTTATGCAGATATGCAGGAGGTCCATAAGAGTAGGGACTGACAATGCCTTGTATGCCAGGCATAGATCTCGCCTCAACAGCCTGTAGGAGACAGAATACATGGATAGGGCCTTGAGGCAGTCTGCATAGAACATGTTACTTATGCCCTGTATGCTTTTAGTGAGGAACCTCTGAGGATGTTCCAATTGTTGGATATGCCTGTTAGGTACATACCAAAGGGGTCATTCTACTCAATGATAAGCCTTGATGAATGCCAGATACAATGGAATAATAACTTCCTTGGACCTAAATGCCATACGTTTGTTTATAAGTTGCGCAACAAAAAATGATTTCCTCACTACTGTATACACGTGATGGTCAAAGGCTAGATTACTGTCTATGTATGTCCCCAAGTCCCTGACTATTGGGTCAACTCTTAGGGGTATCTTGTCAATATAACAGTTCCCAGGGGTGGATGACTTGGCATTTAGTTTTACTCCATGGCTCGGACACCAGTTGTTTGTCTGTCATCCCTTCCTGGAGAACATTTGTGTCGGTGTGGGATTTAATGACAATTCCTAATTTCCAATCATCTGCAAATTTAGTCAGCCAGAGTCCACTGACATTAGCCTTGACTTCACAGATGTAAATGCCAAAAAGGAGCAGTCCCAGGACTGAATTGAATGATTGTTGAATGACTCTGCTTGTGACTGGCCTCTTCGTAGAGGTGGCCTCCCCAATTCTAACTTCCTGGATCCTGTCTGTGAACCAGTTCGCTATCCACCAGATGACATAAGGGTTTGTATCTAACCTTCTGACTTTGCCAATGATGCTGAAATGGGGTAGTGTGTCAAAGACCTTTGCCAGGTCAAAGTAAGCAGTGTGAACCATTTTGCCCTCATCCTTTGCTTTGGTAACTTTCTCAAAGAAGTCCACCAGGCTGAGTAGGCATGACCTGCCCTTGACAAAAGCAAATTGGGTTAGGTCCAGTGTCTGGAGGTTTACTATGTCATTATTCATCATTTCCATAATAATTCTTTACATGGCTTTGCATATGAAACTAGTAAGACTTATGGGTCTATAGTTTCCAAGATCTGTAGATGGATCACCCTTTTGCAGAGGTACGACTGTTGCAGTTCTCCATTCATGAGGCACAAAGCCTGTTTGGAGGCTACAGTCAAATAGTGATTCCAGAGGGCATGATAGGTCATGTTTCATGCTATTCAGAAGGCATGCTGGGATATTGTCTGGGCCCACTGATGCAGTGTTCTTGGCCTTAGAGACAGCATTAAGGACCTGTTCGCTAGTGATAGCAGGGTGAGTTATACTTGATAGTATTTACTGAGGGAAGGTTCAGGCAGAGAGAGGGATAAAGTTGAGGCTGAATTTGTCACCCAGTAGATTTACTATATCTTCTGGCTCTGTACAGGTGGCTCAATTTACAATGAGCTCTGCACACAATTATGCATTGCCTTTGAAGCTACATACATAGCTAAAAAATGGCTTGTGGTTGTCCTTGGCCTGGGAGGCCAAAGTTACCCTAAATTTGGCTTTGGTAGACTTTATTTGTTCTCTAAGTTGTTTGTTTAGTTTGATCAGAGTGCTTGTATCTTGCTGGCTGCTGCACCTCCTAATTTCTGGCAAAATTTTTTTTTCCTTCTGTTATACAGCCTACTGATTTTGTTTCTTGAGTTAGTTCTGTACTTCCTGGTGGGTACAGCTGCCTCTATGCAGCTATTAACATGTTTACATCGGGTTTCTGTGAACAGTTCTGCATAGACAGCAGTGTCTCAGGGTGTATGGGGCTTGAAATTTTGCTAGATTATCACTTAGCAGGAATTTAGCATTAGAGCAGTTCCTGAATTTTCCAGGGTTAGCTAGGATTCCAGGTTTTATTTTTACTTCGAAGGAGGCCATTTTCTGGTCTGACCTTACCAGAGAAGACATTGCAGTAGGGGGCATGCAGCACTCTCCCATATTAGTGAGGACCAGATCCAGTATGGCTGCACCCCTAATTGGTGTACTGACAATCTGGTCCAGGGAGTTTGTGTTTACAAAATCCAGATATTTTTGTGTCTGCATATTTGGTGTCATATAGGATTCCCAGTTAATAGTGGGGTCAATAAAGTCACCCATGAATATGGTTTTGTTTGAATGGTGAGTGTTTTCAATAAGTTTAAATATATGGAATGGGTTTCCAGGGTCATAAAGGGGGGCCTACAGCATGCATGAAATTGGTACTGGATTTTGCTTTTGGTGATTTGAACATGAAGAAGCTCATGTGCATGTCCTGTTTTGCCAACCTTGAAGTATAGTTATTTTTGATGTAAATTGAGACACCTCCACCTTTAGTCCCTGTCTGTTTAGTAGCTGGTCTAAATGTGTGGAAGGTAATATAGCCTTGCCTGTCGGTGTACTCTCCATGGCTTTAAATCATGTCTAGGTGACTGCACAGACGTCAGCATTCTCTAGGATGAAGAGAGCTTCAAGTGAGTGGAATTTTCTGTTTAGATTCCTACCACTGAGCAGTAATACCTTTAGATTTTCTTGGTTTTAATTTGCTATTTCAGAGGTACTTTCAGTTTGACATTGCCTAAAAAAGGCACTATGGGGGAAGACAGTATTTAAGCTGATATTTGAAAGCATAGAGGGGAGAGGTGCATGCCATCCCCTTGCAAAGCAGAGTGATCTGTTGACCATCTCCTTCAAAACTGAAAAATATTGCCCCCCCCCCCTTAGAATGACACCAGAAAATAAGACAATTATTAAAGTTAGTCATCTTTTGTTCGTATTGTAGTATCATCCTTGGAGAAGGTAAAGTGCATCTCAGTTCTAGGCCCATACCAGCCTTGGACACACATTCCAAGAGCTCCATGATGTCTCTCTTCATATAATCTAGGGAGGTACATCTCAGGTCATTTACTCCCACATGGACCATGACAAGATTCATACTGATACTTGTGGTCCAATGATCTGAATGTATCCATAATGTGGTGGGATCCTCCCCCGATAAGCAACTGGCAGTGACTTTCTCTTTACTCAGCCTGGTGAGAGGGCCATCAGTGTGTCTCACAGACAGTGGAGTCTGCAATGATCAGAATATTGGATTGTTTGGTGGCTTGCTTTATGGGATTAGAAGTAGAGGCTCCATGAGATGTAGCTGTTTGTTCTGATGTTGATGTTGTTTTGAAAGTGTGCATTTGGGGTTGCTGAGGGTATTTGTTATGTGTACTTCTAAGAAGTCTTTGGGGTTTAAGAAGGTTGCATTTAAGTGCCTCAGCATATGTGGGTCTATGTGTCTGCTTTGAATTCTGTGTGACTGGTGCAGTGTTTGTACTACTGACAACCTTATTGACATTAGGAGTGCTTTTATGTGACAGCTTTACCTCCAGTGACATTGTGTAAATGCATCTCTCACATACCATATCAGTTTGTTTGAGAATTAGCTGTTTGTCAGTAAACATAAGTCAATTTCTACATTGCCTCAGGATGCCCATATCCACCAAGCTGGTAATGGAGATAGTGGGGAAAGTTCATATCCATGACAACAGACCCTTTTTTATTGATTAGACAGTTGGAGTGAGAATATAAAGCAATGTCAGGAGTATTCACTTTGTAACTCTGGGGGCAGTGCTTGTCACTGCAAACTAGTTGTCCTGTGTGAAACTAGGTATTGATGAAATTTCAATTGTGCTTTTACAGGGAAAAATGTCACTCAAGGTATCTGTGTCTCTACAGGACACTGCCAAACACTTGAGGGGAAAATAATAAGTAGACCCTAATGAATTACCAACAAATCAAGCAGTACTTACTGAAAAGAAAGAATTAGGATGTCAAGAATGATGAAAAGAGGGAAGTCACGTAAATGACTACTGCCTGGCTACTACTAGCACTGACCTCTCCACAGCTACACTCTGCTGGGATACCTTGCTCCTTTGCTTCTTCTCACACCAGAAGGAAAACATTAGCACCAATCCCAGGATGAGAAGCAGGCCATAGCCTGTTTGGTGATCCACAGTCTTGTCACAGATGATGTAAGGGTCTGTAGGCTTGTTGTAGCCTTTTCCTGGTAGATGCCTTGAATACCAAACAGACCAATCAGGAACGTCAAGCAGAGGCAATAACTGTTCAACCAGAAACAGGCAGGAATTAATACACTCTGCTCCTTCTCTCACCAAGAGCAAAATATAAGTACACATTCCAAGCTGGTACATACGAAGCAGTTATTAGGCTTTCTGGTGATCAGCAGTCTCCAGGAAATAATGTCCCTGTGCTCCTTCTCTCACCCGGAGCAAAACAAAAGCACTAATACCAAGATGACTACTGTATAAGGGACCTTGCCAATCTACTAAAAAGCAGGTACATTTACTCTTTTGTCTTGGTCCACAGTTACTTAAACTTACAGTGAGTCATGATATGACACCATCCCCCACTCTGGAATCATAGATAAACTTATGAAGCTGGGCATAAATCCCTATGTCACTCGATGGGTTGCCAACTGGCTTACTGACAAAACCCAGAATGTAAATGTAGCCAATTCCAAATCCAGCTCCAGACAAGTGGAGTACCTCAGGGTTCAGTCCTGGGACCGCTCTTGTTTGCATCTACTTCTCTGAAGTACAGGCCAAAACTAAGGGACTCTGGCTAACAAAGTCCGCAGATGACTACAAACTGTGATCCATTATTGAATTCCCACATTATGTGGATATTCTACAAAATGGCCTTACAGAAACAGATGCTTGGTGCCAGAGCCATGGGCTCAAGCTTAATGCCAAGAAATGTATAGTTATCCCCTTTGGGAAAAAACATGTACCCATGAATTACCACATAGGTGGCAGTACACTAAACACCAAAAGTGTGATGACAGACTTAGGGACACAGGTGGACAGTGGCCTCATCTTCGATAACCACATCACCACAACAGTCAGGAAATCCTTCTATGTGGCACACCTCATCACTAAGGGCTTTTCATACAGAAAAAAGGAGGTCTTTCTCCCACTGCACTCATCCCTCATTAGACCCCTTATAGAGTACAATGCCCTGTTTGGTATGTATCTCACAAGACATCTGCAACAGCTGGAAAGGCTGCGGAAATACCTCACTAAAAGAATTGCAGGTCTAAAGCAGATGCCCTATGCTGACCATCTAAAAAAACTCCAGCTATACTCTGTGGCATATCGCCTACTCAGAGGCGATCTCTGCTTAACATGCAAGGCCATGTCAAACCCAGAGCTGTTGGACATGCTCAGCTTAAAGAAATCCCAATCCCTCAGACCCACACGCTCCAGGGATCTAAACCTTGTCATCACAATGAACAAAACATGCTGGCGAGATAGGCTCTGGACCCAGAGACTGCCCATACTCTGGAATGCACTGCCCATACATGTCAAGCAGAGCACCTCCTTGGCCCACTTCAAAAGCAACCTTGACAATTGGATGGGAGATAGGAAATTCACCCCGGGGATCACATCAGTTGCCCTGCTAGACAGGGGTCTAGAGAAGTAAATATTGTGGGAAGAGATATCCAGGGAATTGTTATGTCTAGGCTTGTATAGGCCCTAGGGCTGATAGCCTAGTACCAACCTATGAACCTATGTGTAGGTTTTAAGCAGTATTCCAGAATCTTATCTGAAACATTGTAAGAATGGTACACACACATCAAAGTATGTTATTCCGTAAAGAAATATCAGTATCTTGTGAATTAATTTTTGAATTCCACAATTTACAATCCATCCCATACAAATAGTAAAGATTGTCATTCTAGATCATGTAATTCAATTGTTGCTTTCAGGAGGTGCAGCTCTTATGATCTTGTGTGTTTGATCTCTCATTCTTTGAGATTTAACTGTTTTGAGGTAACAAGGCTGACATAATACAATACATATGCAATTATGCACAGCATAAAGAAATGGACTGAACTTTATATAAAGTAAACATGCATCACATATACTAAATAATTAGAAATATAGTACATATTTATACCAAGCAGACAAGCAGCATGCAGTTATGGCATGGTAAATCAAGCCCACTTCAATCAATGGTGCACTTCAATGAAAAATACTTAATGAAAGTAGCATAGTTAAATACTTAATATAACATCCTCCAAGTCTCACAACCTCAGGGGTAATTGGCAAATTTCACTGACATGATCCATCAGCTGATCAGACTGTACATATCCTCAGTCCACTCTTCCACTCTTCAAATAATCATACATATCTACATCTATATATATATATATATATATATATATATATATATATATATATATATATATATAGAATCCATGCAAATGCCAGACTGCATCTTTCACCCAATTTGGTGAGCATACTTGCGCAAAAGTGCTGTTCACCGAAGCAGCACTTTCACTTAAGTATGCTTGTTGTTCCGGTCATACTACGGTGCGGTAAGGGAAAATTCCCTTTTTACCACTTTAGTGCGACCTTGGAGTGAAAATATTAAAGTAGGGGGTGGGGGGAGATGCAGGGGGCTTGCTCCCCTGCATTCAAGTAGATTTTGTGTTTTTTTAACATATTTATGGCGCTTTTCAATGAAAAAGCGCTTTCGTTAAAGTGTGTTCAGTGGTAATGGATTCGGGCTTTTGATCTTTCGATCAAAAGTCCCAGATCCATATAGATATATATATATAGTGTGTGTGTGTGTGTGTGTGTGTGTGTGTGTGTGTGTGTGTGTGTGTGTGTGTGTGTGTGTGTGTGTGTGTGTTTAGCATATACTGATATGCAAGAAACTTGCAGCTGATCAATAAAGTGGCATGGTTCAGACATGCTTTGCTATCAGCAGTGTACAGACTACACGAATACATTATGCCAATGCCATGCTCACAGACTGCGGCATGAAAGACTAGACTCATGTAACATAGCTTGATGTCATAGCTGCAGTATGTTGCCATCAGACAAGACATGATGCATCATGCTTGCACACATGCAGTGAAAATACATGCCCTTGTGATACAACGGTGTTAGGGTTATGTGCACCAACATGAATATGCACATTACATTTAGTACCTTTGTGTTCCCTGCAAAAGAGTATGTAGTCTGCAGGATGTGGAGTGCTGGAAGGCCAATGCCCATTGGCAATGTTACAACTATAAAAGATTGCAAAGGCTGTGGCAGTCAAGATGTGACTGTAATGTGCAGCTGTGTCTTCCCCACAAAAAGTGGTGTTATATGCTGATCGATGAGTTTTAATTGCTGGTCCACAGAGCTAAGTATAAACCAACTGGTGGTAGATTTGTAAGCCTGGATGCTGAATTCAAGATAATCTTGTAATTGCTCTGCTGGCTGCAAATCTGCTGGGCATTGTCTGTACTTGTACAAGGTTGCTAAGGCCTGTACCATCACGTCAATACTAACTCTCACCTTTCAAAACTGATCTGAAAGACTTTATAGCTAAAACCTGACTCTGTTCTTGCTCAAAACCAGGATAAACTATATCCCTAAATGTGAACCTTTTCATTCCTTATATCTTCTTACTCTCCCTTCTTGACTTGCTTCCTTACTGCTATCAAATTCTCTTTTCTAACTTCCTCTCTCTCTTATATATATATATATATACATATATATATATATATATATATATATATATACACACACACACACACACACACACACACACACACACACACACACACACCATAAACCTGTTTTCCCTCACTTCATATTGTAATTCCTGATTGTATTAGACAAATTTACCTTTAATATTTCTCTAAATATTAAATGATTGTCATATAACTTTTATCAATTCTTGGCCAGTGTTTTTATATTATGTCTAGTTTGTTATAATTATTTAAACTGTAGATGTTTTTGTTTTATTTTTGAAGATTGTAAAATTATTGTTCTTAAAACATTTTGTAATAATTTGGAGCTTTTCTCCCCTGAGCTTCTTGAAAATGGGCTTCTACCCTATTGGACTTGCCCTGTAATCAAATGTCAATAAATAAATAAATGTTCTCTGTGAATGAGAACCTGTTCAAATGTATCTGCACTTCAGCATACTCTTAGCTAGCCTCGTCCAACACAGCAGTGCACTGTTTTAATAGCTTTAGACATCAGAGCAGTCAATCCATAGTCACTTTATGAGATATACCTGCCCCACTATTTAAGCATCAGAGCCTATAACATGCCACCATCTTTATAACAGTAATAGACTAATGAAACTGATTTACTCTAGATTCAACATGCCTGTCTTCAATCCAGTTCATCCATGTCTCTCTTCTCAATATCCTGCCAGCATTTCACTGCCTTTGTCACATGCTGTAGGTATACATGCTGCATGAAAACTCAGCTAACTGCTAGATGCCAGATGGCAGATACACAGGAGGCTAACATGACTGGAACCCAAACAACAATGCAAAAGTCATTGCTATCTCAATATCCGCAATCTCTACAAGAGGGACAGCACATAGATTCACAACGGTTCCCGTATATCACATTCTGATAACAAGTGCTGGAGATAACCTCAGCAATAGTTCTAACCCCTGAATATCCTTATATGCATGTGGCATCTGAGTACAACATAAAGTTCTAGTTTTCTTTTGCAGTTGACATCAACAACAAGGATGCATAAGAAACCATTTTCTATAACTAAAAACTGTAGTCTATTGACTTGCAGATCAAATACAGAGTATGACTTGCAGTTACATCTTTTGTCTTTTGAAATAGTTTTCTGTTGTCCTTTGCCTTCAGGATCTCTGAGCTTAGCTATAGCTCTAAACTTATCCATCTGCTAATGCTGGATAGAAGCATATAGTGGAAGAACAATGAACATGGATTACATAGAGCTTTCTTACAAATTATGTGACATTGAGCATGTACCTGGTAGAGTTAATGTTGAAGGCTCTCTATAGTGGCAGAATGTTAGAAAAAATCCAAAACAATGCACATGAAATCTCTCTGGGAGGCTGAAATTGGAGGGAAGCCAAAAGGTGAGTGTTGGCTGATAATAAAAGAGAGTGAATGATCGTATGTGTGCTCTTACACTGACATCTTTGATGTGGAGAGGTCAAGAGAGGTCACATGACCGTGTTCTTTATAATAAAGGAGGAAGCGAGGGTTGTTCCCCTCTTCCATTTTAACCAGATTGACTGCCTTCACGTGTGTTTAATTTCCTCTGTTATGTATGTCTGACCCGACTTTCTTACCCTTAAGATGATACCGCCAACAGGTTATGAGCCCAGGAGGGAAGTAGGAAGCTGACGGCATAGACTATGTTTCGATAGAGATGAGAAGAATTACGAGTTGTGGGAGACAAAGTTTCTGGGACACCTGCGTTTGCTAGGGCTGAAAGACGCCATTTTGCGAAATGTGTAGCAAGATGCAGAGGATGACGAGAATGTGGAGGAAGACAACGACGATGCTGAGAAAAATGAGGAGGCATATGCAGAACTAGTAATGTTCTTAGACAAAAGTTTGTCCCTCATCAAGAGAGAAGCTGCAGACGATGGTAGAGAAGCTTTTCAGATCCTGAGAGACCATTATGCTGGGAAAGGGAAGCCATGGGTAATTAGCCTATACACCGAATTAACAAGCCTCCAGAAGGCTACCAGTGAAAGTGTCACAGACTATATTATTAGGGCTGAAACGGCCATTACGGCACTTAGAAATGCTGGGGAGAAGCTCAGTGATGGATTATTAATTGCAATGATTCTGAAAGGGTTACCTGAAACTTTTGAACCATTTGCAGTCCACATCACACAAGATGATGATAAGTTGAGCTTTGGTGAGTTCAAAACAAGTTTGAGAAGCTATGAACATGCCACAAAATTTAATGCCAACATAAGTAATGATAATGTGATGAAAGCAAGTGGCCTTGGAGAAAGAGTAAAAGCAGAGAGTATATGCTATGGCTGTGGCCAAAAGGGGCACAAGCCATGAGAATGCCAGAGAGAATATAAAGGCCAGAGACAGTGGTGTAGTTTGAGTAAAAACTCGAGCCACAGGGACAGTAACTGTAGACGAAAGAAGAAAGATAATGTGAAACAAGCAATTGACGCGGATGATCACACTTTTGTCTTCAGAATAAATGAGCATCAAATTCGTGACTTAAAACAGAAGGGATTAATGATGGACACTGGCTCCACGTCACACATAATTAACGACCTGAAAAAGTTTAAATACTTTGATGCAACTTTCCAACCGGAGGAACACATTGTGGAATTAGCTGATGGGACGAGAACCTGTGGGGTCGCACAGAAGAGAGGTAATGCAGAGGTATGGCTGCTAAACACAAAGGGGGGCAAAGTAAAGGTGATGATGACTCAGGCGCTGTATTTTCCGACGTATCCACAAAGCATTTTTTCTGTTAAGGCAGCAACGTCCAAGGGGGCTTCGATCAACTTTAAACAAGGAAAGGACCAACTCATCTATAAAAACAGCACCAGGTTTGACATAATTGAGTGAGATAAACTCTATTATTTAGACACATATGATGAAGAAAACAATAGTGAGATGCATTACGATGCATCTCAGAGCTGTTATGACATTCAAGCATGGCATAAAATGCTTGGTCACTGTGACTTCAAAGATGTGTCAAAATTAGAAAAAGTGGTAAAAGGAATGACAAATAAAGGTAAAGTTGAGAGACCTAACATAGATTGTGAAATCTGTATGCAAGGGAAATTTGTCCGGAGCAGAAACAGAGAACCAGATGCAAGAACAAAAGTTGTGTTTGAACTAGTCCATACTGATTTGGCAGACCCAATTAAGCCAGTAGCAAAAGATGGGCTTTAAGTACACTTTAGCATTTACTGATGACTACTTGGGGGTAATATTTGTCTACTTTCTGAAAGCCAAGAGTGATACAGTCAAGGCGACTGAAAAGTTTATTGCAGATTTTTCCCCTTATGGGAAGGTAAAGTGTATCAGATCAGATAATGGTACTGAGTTAATTTCAAAAGACTTTCAGTCACTATTGAGTAAAAATGTTGTAAGTCATGAAACGTCCACACCTTACTCACCCCAGCAGAATGGGACAGCAGAGAGAAATTGGAGAACACTATTGAAAATGGCAAGGTGCATGTTGATAGAGAGTGATTTACCTAAAGAGTTGTGGACATATGCAGTAATGACTGCTGCTTTTATTCGCAACAGATGTTATAACAGGCGTGTGAGGCAGACCCCATTCTTCATGCTAACAGGGAAGAAACCTGATCTTTCAAGGATGAGAGAATTTGGATCAGTGTGTTATGCATACAGACAAGATAAAAAGAAGTTAGACCCAAGATGTGATAAGGGGATTTTTGTCAGATATGATAAAAACAGCCCATCATATCTGGTCTATTATCCTGACACAGGAAGGGTCCTTAGACACAGGTTGGTCAAGTTTATTACTAAGAATGTAGCTGAATGACAGATTCACAGACCCAGAAGTGATGGATGAAGATTTTAGTACCAGAAGAAGTGTGCATGTTAAGTCAGAATCAAAAGCTGACAATCAAATCGCAAAAGGAATACAAGTGAATCACACTGAATCTATAATAAGTGATGGAGACATAAAAGTAAGGCAGGATACACACTACTCTAAAAGAGAGAGAAAACCACCTGCATACTTGAAAGACTATGAGTGTAAAGTTGAAAATGACGATTATGTGACAGTTAATGCTGACTATTGTTACAGACTAATATGTAACACACCACAAAGCTTTAAAGAAGCCATGACTTCGTCTAACTCGGGGAAGTGGGTCAAAGCTATGAAGGGGGAACTTAAGTCTTTAAAGGAAAACAACACATTTACACTCCCCACACTACCGGAAGATAAAAATGCAGTGGGGGGGGGGGGGGTAGATGGGTTTTCACTGTAAAAGACGATGCAGATAATACTGAGACTTACAAAGCTGGATATGTAGCTAAAGGCTACAGTCAAGTCACTGGTATAGATTATAATGAAACATTTGCACTAACTGCAGGTATGACATCTGTACGAAGTCTAATGCAGATGGCAGCTCAGTACGATTTAGAATTGCACCAGATGGATGTACAAACGGCCTATTTACATACTCCTATGACTTGTCAAGTGCATATGGAGCAACCTGAAGGTTTTGAAAAGAAATCAAATAATGATGAAAACTTGGTTTGTAAACTGAATAAGTCATTATACGGATTGAAACAATCAGGGCGTAACTGGCACAAAATGTTGCACGATTATCTTTGTGAAAATAGTTTTATCCAAAACCTCACAGACCACTATGTATACACTAGACAGGCTGAAAATGAGAAAACAGTCCTAATTATATGGGTTGACGATCTCATTATAGCAGCTAGTGACAATGAATCCCTAAACAATGTAAAGGAAATGCTCAAAGCTAAATTTAAAATGAAAGATCTGGGAAAGCTAAGACATTTTCTAGGCATTTTTACCCAAAATAGTGGTGAAGTAAAGATGAACCAAAAGAGGTACATCATGAAAATTCTTGAGAAATTTAGTATGTCTAATTGTAAAGTAAGAAGTACCCCTTCTGAACAAAAACCAAACTTTGAATGTGACAGTGAATCTACAGATCCAAGAAAATATTGTGAGCTTGTGGGTAGTTTGATATATGTTTTGACAAGCACAAGACCTGATCTTAGCTGGATTGTAAGTAAACTTTCACAATATTTGTCTCAACCGAGTGAATCTCATTTAATACTAGCCAAACACGTGTTAAGATACTTAAAAGGTACATTGGACAGACAGCTGTGTTACAAGAAAAGTGAAGGGAAACTTCAGCTTGTAGCATACAGTGATGCACATTGGGCAAAAGATCAAAACGATAGACGTAGTACAACAGGTTATTGCTTTAGCCTCATTGGCAGCAACAACACAGGAGAGTTTGTACCTCGTGCAGCTGAGTGGAATGGATGGAGAGTGCGAGTATGTGCCAGTAACAATATTTGAGGACAATCAAGGAGCAATCGCATTGTCGAAGAATCCAGTAAGCCGACAGAGATGCAAACATGTTGACATTAAGTGTCATTTTGTTAGGTCAGCAATTAATGATGACAAAATAAGCACTGAATATTGCCCAACAATGGACCTGGTTGCAGATATCTTTACTAAACCTGCTAAGAAATCGAAGATTGAAAAGTTCATGTATTATGTATTTGGAATGTGAAGGAAAAGTTATCCAAAAATATGTTCTTAAAATGTATTTGTATACAGCGTAAGAGCAAGTGGGGGTGTTGGCTGATAATAATAAAAGAGAGTGAATGCTCGTATGTGTGCTCTTACACTGACATCATTGGTGAGGAGAGGTCAAGATAGGTCACATGTCCATGTGCTTTATAATAAAGGAAGAAGCAAGGGTTGTTCCCCTCTTCTGTTTTTAACCAGATTGATTGCCTTCACGTGTGTTTATTTTCCTCTATAAATGTATGTTTAACCCGACTTTCTTACACTTAAGATGATACCGCCAACAGTGAGGATTCAGAAGGCATTAGCTTGAATCACAGAAAGGAAGCCTAACACCTGGAAAAACAATCAAAGCAGCAATCGTTAGTGAACTTTAAAACAACAACTACTTTATGTTTCTGGCACAAGTGCCCGGAATTGTTCCATTCTTAAAGCAAGCACTGGACGTAGCTAGGTCAAATGGTGTGATAGCACTGGTAGTGCCCTAAATAGGGTTGCCAGCTGTCCAGTTTTTGACCGAACTGTCCAGTTTTCTGACAAATTGGCCAGTTACAAATTTCATTCAAAACCAGACACGTGAAGTCTGGGTTTTGTGCCTCTGCCACGGTGTCTCTCTCTCTCTCTCTCCTCCTTATTGCCTGTGGTCCCAGTGTGCTTTTTTGTCTATAATTAGAGCCATTACCTGACTCCAGACTGTCCGGAAATAAGGGACACTGTCCGGAAAATGGCGACTGCCTTTTCTTGTCCTGAAAAAATAAAATGGTTTCATTTAATTAAAAAAATACTTTTTTAAGGGTGTTCTACTTTAAGAATGCCCTTTGCGTCTTTTCACATGCACAGATGCAGAAGAAGCCTAAATTGTTTACATGACATCTTCATCTTCCGCACGGTGGAATTTGAATTTCAGTTTCCAGAAGACATTTAGAGTTTGGACTTCACAGCAGACCACAACAATGAATGGCTGGACAAAATTAGAGAGGTAGGTGTGTGTGTGAGGCTGCCGCTGCTATGAAAAGGAGAGCAACTGAGTCGTTCTACAAGAAAGTGCGATGTTAGTTGTGTACTAGTATTCAGTATTCTTTTTTTGAGAAAGCATGACAGTTAGTAGTTGCGGGAGTCCCGGACCCGGTGTAAAGGCAGATTCATCTAATTAGTCCTACAATAAGCCAACTGCTTGCTCTGTTACCTTTGTATATAGCATTTTTTTATTTCTGCATATATCTGACTGCATTTTTGTTGATCTTTAATGTGGTAAACTGCTGCCCAGTCACTAATGTTGCAACTGTTTATATCATGTTTAAAGTAACACTTATTTACTGTGCATTTTACAAGTGATATTTGATCTGTTTAATACTATTGCCCAATTGGAATTTATTCTGAACTGCATTTGAATTATGTAGCTACTGTATTGTTTCTGATTTGAATTTTGAATTACACCTGTTTCTGAGTAGCTGTTGCTTTATTTTTAGCATACTATCCTGCCTAATATCTTCAGACGCTGACACACTAACAGGCTTGTAATTCAGCTATCTGCTGCCTTCTTTTTTACTGGCCTTTTCTTTTCATTCTTTTACCCTTTTTCTAACCCTTCTCTATCTACTGCTTTTTATAATGGATGTCATCTCCTTGTATTCTCTAACCTATCACATTTATTTCTGTACTGCTCTTACTGTTGTATTTGATATATTTATTTACAGGAGCAAATCTGAAACGTAATTAAATAAGGGGAAGTTTTTTTTATTATTTGATCATGCAGAGCAGAGGCCATGAAACATTGTATGGTATATTTCTTGTACAGTCTCATTGTACTTCATTTCATTTCTGGAATTCTGGTTTACACAAAGCTTCAGGGCTAAATTCTTCCATAACAAGTATGTTTGCTGTCACAAAATGGGCAGAGCATGGATGGGAGGGGGTGGAAATGGGTGGAGTTATGGGTGATGAGAGGGGCGTGACCTTAGTCCGGTTTTAGCCACAAAGAAACTTGGCAACCCTAGCCCTAAATGGTAGTTCTCAAACAGAGTTAAGGATAAAAACTAAATTCTCCAGAGTTAACAACAAAATAAGAAGCCCTCTAGAGGTGATACCAAAAAATGTCCTACAGATTTAGTGATAAAAAACAAATCCTCCAAAGTTGACAACAAAAAAATAAAAAAAAAGTCCAAGGTAAGTAAATCTGCATAATAACTCTTTGCTGTCTTTGCTACTGCATAGAGATATACTAGCTCCTTGCTAGAGTTCCTAATGCACATACAATAAAATCACTCACGGGCTGTGTATTACATGAACTACAAAATAAACTGGCACCTCACCTAAGTGTCATCTTTAATCATAGCCTCACCTCAGGCTTCATGCCCACTGAGTGGTGCACAGCTATAGTTATCCCACTCCACAGATGGGGATCCAACTTGGATCCCGGGGACTACCGCCCTATCAGTCTGATGAGCTTGATCTGCAAGGCCATTGAATGTATTATCATGGAACTTATAAACAAAGACATTGGCAACCTTCAAACACTGGACCACAACCAGATTGGGTTCGTGAAGGGCCGATCTAGTCTCCTGACCTTAATTGACTTCTTCAAATCAGTCTCCAAAGCCGTGGACAAGGGGCAGTCCAGACAGCCTATCTGGACCTCACCAAGGCCTTTGACACCATCCTCCACTCTGGAATCATAGACAGACTTACTAAGCTGAGCATTAATCCCTACGTCACTCGATGGGTTGCCAATTGGCTTACTGGCAGAACCCACACTGTAAAAGTAGCCAACTCCAAATCCAGCTCCAGACATGTGACAAGTGGAGTACCTCAGGGTTCAGTCCTGGGACAGCTCATTTGACATCTACTTCTCTGAAGTACAGGCCAACACTAAGGGACTCTGGCTAACAAAGTTCACAGATGACTGCAAACTGGGAGCCATTATTAAATCCCCAAATGATGTGGATAATCTACAAAAGGGCCTTACAGAAACAGATGCTTGGTGCCAGAGCCATGGGCTCAAGCTCAATGCCAAGAAATGTATAGTTATCCCCTTTGGGAAAAACATGTACCCGTGAATTACCACATAGGTGGCAGTACACTAAACATCAAATGTGTGATAAGAGACTTAGGGACACAGGTGGACAGTGGTCTCATCTTCGATAACCACATCGCCACAATAGTCAGGAAATCCTTCTATGTGGCACACCTCATCACTAAGGGCTTTTCATCCAGAAAAAAAGAGGTCATTGTCTTACTGTACTCATCCCTCATTAGACCCATTATAGAATACAACGCCCCATTTGATATGTACCTCTCAAGACATCTGCGACAACTGGATAGGCCGCAGAAATACCTCACTAAAAGAATCATAGGCCTAAAGCAGATGCCCTATGCTGACCCCCTTAAAAAACTCCAGCTATACTCTGTCGCATATCGTCTACTCGGAGGCAATCTCTGCTTAACATACAAGACCATATCAAACCCAGAGCTGTTGGACATGCTACGCTTAAAGAAATCCCAATCCCTCAGAGCCACATGCTCCAGGGATCTAAACCTTGTCATCACAATGAACAAAACATGCTGGAGGGATAGGTTCCTGACCCAGAGACTCCCCAGACTCTGGAATAGACTGCCCATACATGTCAAGCAGAGCGCCTCTTTGGCTCTCTTCAAAAGGAACCTTGATGATTGGATGGGAGAAAGGAAATTCACCCCGGGGATCATGTCAGTCACCCTGCTAGACAAGGGTCTAGGGAAGTAAATAGTGTGGGAAGAAATAGCCAGGGAATTGTTATGGCTAGGCTTTCATAGGTCCTAAGGGGCCGATAGCTTAGTACCAACCTATGAACTCACTGAAGTCATTTAAGCAACCAAGATGTCAACTGTGCCTGCTTAACTGATTACTGATGCTGCTTGTGGCCTTCCAAGGACTGACTGGTACTCACAGAGAAGTTACAAGGACATGTGTGTAAACCCGTATGTGTAAGTGTATGTGTGTCTGGCTGAATGTGTGTGCAATCATGCATTTGTGCATTTCCCTGGATAGACTGGCATCCTTTCTGGGATTGCTTTCTTTGTCTTGCAGCCACTGAGTGTCACAAACAGCTCCAGCTCCCCTATAACTGTGAACTTGATTAAGTAATGTTTGAAATTAACTTATAGGCAAGATACATTTTATTATTTAAACTGTTAAACATTGTTCATGATATAGGGTCAAAAACCATGAAATAAAAAATTTAGGAAAGTTCTGAAGACCACTGTTATGTATAATGTTTTTATTTTTGTGGATAAAGGTCTAAAACTTCAGGGTCTAGCCATTTTTATCCAACGGGGCCTTTTACTTCCACAGGAAGGTGAGTAAAGTGGTTCAAATATAAATTTAGAAAGAGTCGACATCATACATATAAACACACAAGTGCAAGAAAAAGTGCACATATTTTTGGGCATGATTATCCTCTGTAGGGACACAGTCATGCCCCAGATCAAAATGGGTGGTCTTACTGGTAATCTCATGGACCTTTGTCAACAAGCACACAAGTAAGCAGTGATTAAGATCCTCAACATCTCAAAGGAAAGGATATCAGGTGTCAGATGCTTGATCTGCTCTGCAACACTCAAAAGGCTACCTAAACCTAGATTGGTTCAAACTAAATTAAGTACCCCAACATCTATGTCAGCAAGATATGCACAAGCATTTAATTTCAAAATGTATTCTCACAGCTTAGGCAATTTGCAGTATTTTAATTCCAAACATATACTATATATGTATATAATATATCTATATGTGTGTGTGTGTGTGTGTGTGTGTGTGTGTGTGTGTGTGCGCACTCTCATGTTTCTCCCTCTCTCTTTATTATTTATATACATATATATATATATATATATATATATATATATATATATATCTACACAATAAATATTGACACACATATACATATTTATATATACACACACATACATACAGATATAAACAAAGGGTAAAATGTCACACAGACAAAACCATTCAGTAAAAACTGCAAGAAAGACCCAGACAAGCTAGATTATTCATTGTGTAATACCTTAAACTTGTAGTACAGGTCCATGGGATATATGCAAATGACCCCTTAAGGTCATACCATTGTTTCAGCTACAAGGTTTCTGAATGTCCATGACTTTTCACTTTTTAAGTCCTTAAGGTTATATTCAGGTTGATAAAGCCACACCCCACTAGATGCACACATGCATGTTTCAGTCTTTTTTATGACCTTGTCAATATACTGGCTATATACTGGCAACATATTGGCTATATGTTAGAAACACAGAGCTTAAAATCAAGCATATCTATAAACATAAGGGTGCCTGCAAAATATCCCAAACAGCATCCACATCAAAAGGAAAAAGGTCACACACACAAACTATTCAGGAAAAACTGCAATAAAGATATTTTACAGACACCCTTATGTTTATGGGCTTAACTTTTAGCTTCTTCACAAAAATACACATTAGTCCTGAAAAGCCAAACAATGCCCATGACTTCTGTTTGCCTGTCAGGTTAATACAACTAACTTGCTACAATCCAATCCATCCTGAGTGAGCTGCTCCCTGACCACAGCATATCTTTACAGTTTCTCATGGTACTCACATTTACAGACTCCCATAGCCACTGAAGTCATCAGATCCACTCAACTGATTACATTTTGTGGGCTATCTGGTCCTTCCCATTCCAAACATGATCCAGACAATGAATCAGACAAATTCTGACGTTGTCTGATTCATTGTCTAGCTGTGGTGGGGATGGAGCAGAAAGTTTACCCACTGAGTGGTCATATATGCAGCACCTTTCCCATATGGTTTCTCAACCTCGGCTGCTTTGAAAAGAGACACTACAGCCTCAGTGTTCCTTTACATAAAAGAAATAAACAAGCAACATATGATAAAATACCCCCTAGTGAAATGGTGCCCTACATGGCTGCCTAGTTCACCTACAGCTAACGCAGACAATTTTTACAGAATTACATTGTATTATTATTATTAAAAAATATGAATAATGACTGGTTGTTCCCAAACATGTGCTCATTGTAAATCTCATGTTACCCATGAAAAGAAGTCCACTGCAAACTACTACCTAGAGAAATAAAACTATATTGTATCCATTATTTTCTCTGTAACACTAAGTACGGAAACTAAAAAGTAAATTAGGCTGCAGGCCTAAGAGGAAGCTTACACCTTATGTGTTAATACATTCACTCGCCAATACCTGCAAAGACATACAATCATAAATATGCATCATATCAAAACCTAATCACTGCCATCATTCATACTGAGCATTATTGCCTTCAGGTAAATTGCATGATTCATGCCCCACTCACCTCCCTTCAAAGAAGCAAAGCAAAACAGCTACAGTAAAACTGATGCACTCTGTGTCATCGCATACACAGGTATGCACAGGAAACACTAATCTGCCATACCTCTCAATTGTCCAGATTTTCACCTCAAATTTTTGGTCTGCCCTCATAAAATTTGTAGTTTTCTGCCAAATCACTGACGGTTTAAGTTATTAAATAATGACACACATTGAGTTTTTAACTTCAAATCCATCCGAAAAATGCATGCTTATGCAAAACCTGGAATTCTAGTGACTTTCTAAGTTTATAAGAGTAGTAATTAAAATCTGTCCGTATTTTAGGCCTTTGTCCCCCAATTACTTTTGGCTTTTTCCAGATTTCTTGCATTAAGAGGTAGAGAGGTATTCTGCCCCCAGACATTCCAACTGCTGAAAAGAGAGAGAACAAAAAAGAAACTGCATAACACAACAGTATTATTTTAAAAAGGTTAAGATTTTTAATAATTTTATTGTACAGCAATAAACAATATTCAGGTGTTAACAATGCAGTGTTCACCCATGGCTGTCATTATCATGACAAAAATCTCACCAGTTGTGGATATGCTGCAGTCAACCTATGGACGGTAGACTCTTACCATGAATGTAGGTGATTCATACTGGTCACACCTGAGAGACCAGGACGGGACTTAAATATAACTTAGGAGACCAATATAAGTGGATATGGAGACTAAGCCAAGACAAAACATGTAATGTATTTTATTTTATTTATTATGTCTTTGTGGACTGTCATCTCAATAAATAAACCATTGGATTATTATGAGAGTGCTGGGTTTTTGGTTGTATTGCACGTTTTCATGCAATGCACTTCCTACAGGAGTCATGTAATATTTTTTTGGTTTGTATATCAGTAGAAATTGAGTGCTGAATTTGCTGCACAATTCTTCAATGTATAAATTCATAGATTTTTACTATAGTCAACACAGACTGGTGACTATAGTATAGATACAGGTGATTCTCTTTGGTTACAGCTGAAGAAATTGGAGTTACTAAACATATGTTAGAGGATTTGGGAACAGAACTACCATTTAGCTGGTTGTGTGGGGCTAAGCTAATTTCAATTTTTGTATAGTTACTCTTTCTGTTTGAGCTTGCATCACAAATGAAACTCTATATGTATACATTGCAGTCCATCAAATGCAATAATAAATGTGCTGCATTGAAATGCAGGCTTGGACTAACCGAGTCTGTGGAATGTGTGCTGGCAAAATAATTTGTCAGTATATATGAGTTTGGGGATGTGTACAGTGCAAAGGGACTTGCTCCCTAAAAACACAGTTGTGTATTTTAGTGTTTTTCTTGGGGGTTTGGTTTGGGTTGTGATTGGGTATGTGCATGTTCATATGATGTTTCCAGTTTTTAAGGTTTGTGGATTTGAGAATATGTGATTTTGGTGATGGGGGTTTGAACTGTTTGATGCTTATAAATATTGTGGTTAAGGTTAGATAATATAATCATATATATATAAAACATCATATCTAGAAAATATATATTTACACACATATCTATATATTTATATACATGCATAGTAAATGTAAAGAGCAGGGAGACAGAACTTCATGTCAGCAGTGCATGGAGTAAATCCTTGATAGGATCATTGGGGATTACTAGTCTAATGACCCTAGTGGGCCTTTTTCAGCTCTAGCCATGTTTCCCAAAATATTAGCCAGACTTTGCTTTTCGTGGCGGTGTATATAATTTGGGTATGCGTGGTTAAGTATTTTCAAGGCGCCTCTCTCTAACAGAGACATAAATAACACTTTAGTGGCATAACAGCATATTTTGAGATTCAGTTTACTTAACTGTCAATTGCACATTATTTTTTGCATTTGGAGAATCCATAATTATTGCTGTTGCACTTCCAACAGAAAGATATATATAAGTAACCACACATACACACACACACACACACACACACACACACACACACACACACACACACACACACACACACACACACATGACTCGTGCACAGAGAGAGAGAGAGTCCGAAAGCTGTATAAGGGTAACAATGTCCCTGCTATTAATCATAGGGCCAATCAAAAAAATCAGTGTTGTCTTGCCTTGTTATTGCCATTGTTACAATTCCCCTCCATCCATGCACATTTCCCATGTTTTTATTTACCAGGGTACATAACTTTGTGTTTATCTGCACAGCTACATGCAGCAATATGTAGTGAATTCCTTAAAGAAGCAGACAGAACACTTACCAATAGATGAATCAAATGCATTTTTCTTCATTCACCTATATTTTTATAAACAAACAAATGAGACACATTTTGGGATAAAAAGCTATGGGGAAAATAGCTAAACAGTAAAACTGATGTGTCAAGCCTTCCTTAATAAAGTATAAAAGATGAGTACAAAATAAAAGTGATATTGGCAATGAGTATAAATCAGTAGTTGCTTAGATGCAGTTAGCAAAGGACAGGCTTTGACAGGGAGAGGCAATGAAAAAATTGGAACTAGCTACAGAAAACATGGGCATGATGCCAGGTCTCATAGGAATTAAGGCAGAGATTGCTCCCCAGTGCAAACAACATAGCAGAAAGCATAATAAAGCAAGCACATTCACAAAGATGTACAAAGTCTTTGTTCTATGCATACAGGCTATTAACTACTATTGTCTTTCGTCCAGCCAAAATACCCCAGAAGCAATTCAAGTTTTAAATGCCAGAATCCCCACATCACACATGCATTCAAGTCTCTCAACAACAGGTACTGTTATGACTCTGTCATAGTCCATGTTGGCGTGAATGACTTGAGACATCTCTCTCTGTACTATATGAAGAGAGACGTGATTGAGCTTGCGGATTATATGTCCCAAGCAGGTATGTCCCTAGCCTTAAGCAGCATTCTGCTGTCGCCCAGAATGATGCCTGAATACAAACAGAAAATGACTGACTTTAACAACTGGCTTAGTTTCTGGTGTCATTCCAGAGGGATCCAGTATCTGACAGCCTGGGAAGATATGATCGACAGACCACGATGCTTTGCCAAAGATGGCCTGCATCTGTCTCACCTGGGCTTCAGGCTTCTGGCAAAGGCTCTTGTCTCCCCTGTAGGGCCTTTTTTTAGGAAAAGTAATGAAGTTAAATCTACCAACATAAACATTTCAACAAAACACAAATTAAAGGTCATGTTCCTAAACGCTAGGAGTCTAAACATGAAACTGCACTCAATGCAAGCATTCGTAACCCTTGAAAATGCTGACATCTGTGCAGTCACAGTTCAGAGAGCACCCCAGCCTTACCTGGTTACTCATCCTATCATACATTCAGACCCCAAACTGTGGTCAGTAAAGCCAAAGGAGGTGAAGTTTCAATATACATTAAAGACATACACGTCTCCAAGCTGGTCAAACAGTATGATGCACAAGAGACACTCCAGGTGCAGTTAACCAACGACAAGACGCCTATTCAAATCATAGCTAGCTACCAGCCTCCAAATCTGACTGAAGATGCCCAATTTGCCTATTGGGACCTGTTCGAATCTATCAAGATTCAACTCTTTATCCTGATCCTGGGTGACATTAACTTCCCAAACATAGACTGGAAGAACTACTCATGCCAGAACACAAATGCCCAGAGATTCCTTGAGTTTGTCAATGCAAATGCCTTGGAACAGCTAGTCAATACCCCCCACAAGGGGTGATAATATCTTGGACTTGGTATTAACCAACATGAGTAACCACTGCAGCATCCCTATAGTATCATCCTCCTTGGTTAGAGCCGACCACAAAGTGGTCACTTTCACAGTCACCATCTCCCCCAACCCCCCTCTAGCTAGGATCAGACATAAAAACCTCTCCAAAGCTGATTACAGCCTCCTGAGGAATGGTATAAACAGCTTCACAGCCCCCTCCCCCACTGTAGGAACTGGCACCAATATCCAAAACTACACCAAAGCACTATATGAGCATTTATACATATGCATGTTATCAGGAATACCTGACAGGACTATATCATCCTCCACAAGGAAGAGTAAACCTGTCTGGTGAACATCTGTAATAAATAAACTCTATAACAAAAGGAAAAAAAATTGCTGTCCAAGACCAAGAAGGAGCGGGTGCCAATTGAAGGCAATGTCGTCTTAGCCTGAACAAGCAAATAAGAGCACTAGTGAAATCCTCCAAAGCAAACTTTGAGTCCAAATTGGCCACATCTACTAGAGACAATCATAAGGCCTTCTTCACATATGTCTGCAACCTCAAAGGAAGCACCCAGATTTGTTCAGAACTGGTGGTCAAGGACACCACATATACAAATGTACACATATACAAATGCTGTAGATATAGCAAACTTGCTGGCTGGCAGATTCAGTGAAAACTTTACCCCTCTGCTCCCCCCATAAGTAAATCAAGACATCCCCAGTACCTTTCCCCTTTCCCTTATATCTAGGGAATAGATCATCACTGCTCTCCCAAAGGCAAAAAATACAGCCACCATTAGACCCCAATATCATCCCAGGCTGCATCCTACGTGAACTCGGGCAGGAACCTGCAGCATCATTAGGCACCCTATTCAACCAAAGCCTGAGTACTGTCCCAGCTGAGTGGAGGACAGCCACTGTCATTCCTTTACACAAAGGTGGTGCGTCTGTCAATCCAAGAAATTATAGACCCATTGGCCTAACTAGCCTGATCTGCAAGGCCATGGAACTGATTATCATGGACCTCATTAACAAGGACATTGGCAACCTCCAAACACTTGATCTCACACAGTTTGGCTTCATCAAGGGGAGGTCATGTCTGCTAAATTTGGTCGACTTCTTTGAGACACTCACCAAAGCCATGGACAAGGGGAAGATGATGCACAGTGCCTACCTTGACCCGGCTAAAGCCTTTGAGACTATTCCCCACTCAGGCATAATAGATAAGCTCTCTGAACTACACATCAATCCATATGTTACTAGATGGGTAGCAAACTGGCTCACTGATAGAACCTACGTTGTCAAAATAGGGGAAGCCACCTCAAATAGTAGACCTGTAACAAGCGGCATACCCAGGGTTCAGTTTTGAGTCCTCTGATATTTGGGATATAGTTTTCTGAGGTGCGGGCCAAAACCAATGGTCTATGGCTGACCAAGTTTGCAGATGACTGCAAGCTGGGTGCTGTCATCAATTACCCTAGTGATGTGGACATCCTTCAAGAGGGTCTCACTTAGACAAATGGCTGGTGCCAGAAACATGGCCTCAAGCTGAATACAAAAGAATGCATCATCATCATCTCCTTTGGAGAGAGTGACAGCCCCACAAATTATCACATTAATAACAATGTCCTAAGCACTCAATCAGTCATGAGGGATTTGGGCACCCAGGTTGCTAGCAACCTGACTTTTGACCACCATATGTTGCTTCCGTTTGTACGGAAAGCCTTCTATATAGCCCAGCTTATAAGTAAGAGTATATCATCCAGAAACAAGCAGGTCATAACATCCCTGCATTCTTCCCTTATAAGGCCCATTATTGAGTACAATGCCCCTTTCGGCATGTACCTCGCAAAGCACATGCAGCAGTTGTAGAGACCACAGAAGTTCCTCACCCGGAGAATCCAGGGCCTCAAACATCTACCATACACTGACAGGTTAAAAGCCCTATCCCTCTACTCGGTTTCATACAGATTCCTCAGCGGTGACCTTTGTCTGACATACAAGGTGATCACGGATCTCACCTTGATGGGACTGCTGCATATCCGCAAGTCAGGATCCACTCAAGCAACTCACACGCGCGACTTCAACCTGGTCTGTGACGTCAACAAGACTTCTTGGTGGAACAGATTTGTGTCCCAGAGACTCTCCCATCTATGGAATAGACTCCCTCTCCACATCAAGCAAAGTATCTCTTTAACACTTTTTAAGCGCAACCTGGATAACTGGATAGGAAACAGAAAATATACCCCTGGGATTCCACCCATGTCCCTGCTAGACAGGGGCATCAGGTGCTGATTTGTGTAAACATGGGCTAAACTCTTGGCTAGGCTTATAAGGGCCTCAGGGCCAATAGTCTAGTAACCTCCTATGAAATGACAGCCCTACAGGTCAGTATCTCAGAATCCTGAAATCTGATGCACTTGTACGTGGACAATGCATACATCCAATGCTATCATGGCTTAACATACATTAGGTGCTTTATCTGTTTCACTTTTAGAATCAGATAACCATTAAATAAGTGATTTGCAAATAAACATTCCTTTGAAATTATTACAAATAAAAATGTATTTGAAATTAAGTTCTTTCATAACAGAGTGATCGGTAAGGTTCTGGACTTCATGGGACCAAAAAGAACCAGTGAAAACAATCTCAGTTATCCTACTATGATGTGAGGAATATACATCTGCTATTGTACAGGGCTCCAACATTCATAGAATTTCATTTTTTGTACAAACACACATCTGATATCTGAGGTAGCCAAAACATACTTTAAACTTATAATGCCACTTATGATGACTAAATAGTTGCAGGGACAGAACTTTGTTTTTACACTCAAGTGTCAAAAATGGTGAGGTCAACTTTTTTGAAGAGATCCCGTTCTGTTCCAAGGGAACCCTAGTAAGTCTGAAAATATTATAAACATAAACATTTATTTATATGATATTAATGGCTTGTGGGATCAGGCTAAATATAGGATAATTAGCAATTAGCATGTATATCTCAGTGCAAATCAATAGTACATGGTACTAAAATAATATTCATTATTGTGTGTGTGTGTGTGTGTGTGTGTGTGTGTGTGTGTGTGTGTGTGTGTGTGTGTGTGTGTGTGTGTGTGAGAGAGAGAGAGAGAGGACAGAGGTTGGGGACCATTCTGCTTCTGTATAGTTCAAATTACTTTTATGATATCTAGGGATCAAAGCTTAAAGGCTCACTTTGACAATGTCTGACAACCTGTAGTCTACATCCATTTCATTCTGCCTTCCAGCTTTGTTCCACAGACAGTGCTACCTGTATATATATATATTACATTTTTTGTGTAAATATATGATTAAAGACAGCATAAAATAAATCTCCATTTAGTGTTTTTTTTTTCTTTTTTTTCAGAAGTCTGTATTGTCAAAAATAAGCATTATTGAAAAGCTTTATACTATACAATCACTAAGGCAAGTCTGTTGTGCATAAGTTTACTTTGTTCAACCTTCATAACTGTGAACACCTAAGAAAAAGACAAACAAGAAACAAACTCAAGAGGTAATAGGGATATGTACAACAAAGCTGTAGGCAGGAATGTGTTAGGGAAATTCCCAGCAATGAACTGTAGTAATAGTGAAGGTAGTGGAAAAGACAGCTTACAAATATCAGTCTATGGTATGACTTACTACCTATCCTTTCTGTTCTCTACTTCTCAGAGGATGGAATCTTATGTTTACTTTCTTTAAGGGAGGAGAGCAGACACTGAGTTGACAGAGGCAAATGGGGACTTTGATCAATAATTCTACAGTTACTGGTCATGACCCTTTACCTGCTAGAAGTGATGTGCACTAGTATTAGTTGTGCACAGTGCATGTTTCTGCACACCATGTATTAAACGTTTAAAACTTCATATGTTCCCTGCTATGCTATTGCTACAGCTATATGATTCCCTGGATGGACTCACAACTCCCTCTGATGCGGGCGAGGTAGCATTTGATTGCTTCACCCCCCCCCCCGAACAATGCTTCCAGTGGGGTGTGCTTATTCCCCAGCATAGGTTGGCAATAGCACAGACATTCAGACCAAAGCACTATCTTTAAAATGGGAGGTGTGAAATGTGGCAAGGACATAGAAAGAACTCTTCTTTTATGTCACAAATGATAATTCCATATAGGTATGTTTAAAAAAGTATTGTAATGAAAGGAGCAGCTGCAAGGTGCACAAGCAATAGTGTCGAATAATTGCTGATTACACAAGTGCAGTTAGTGGCACTTATTTAAGAAGATGATAGGTTTATAAGTGTGTACTACACTAACAATCACAAGGGCCTTTTAAGCCAAGCTATGTATCCCAAATCTCTGACAAGATTTCACACCCTTGATAAGTGTAAGCAGGGGCTTGGGAGATGAAACATTTATTGGCTGCCTGAGTCCATTAGAGACATAGATGCCAAACCAGGGGAGAATTTCTTGTTCCCCATCCAGTTGTCCAAGTTACACTTGAATTGGATTAGGAAGAAACTCACTTCACATGGATGGGAAGCTTGTTCCAGAGAAGGGGTAGTCTCTGGGATACATATCTGTCTCTCCAGTAGGTCCTATTTATATCACAAGCAAGGTTTAAGTCTTTAGAATGGGTAATTCTGGTATTTTTTGCTTTGTGGATATGCAGGAGGTCCATAAGAGTGGGGTCTGACAATGCTTTGTATGCCTGGCACAGATCTCCCCTCAACAGCCTGTAGGAGATGAAATACAAGGCTAGGGCTTTGAGGTGGTCTGCATAGGACATGTTACGTATGCCCTGTATTGTTTTAGTAAGGGAATGATGCTTTTAATTTCTCCAAATCTTTTGGGTTTCTAATACCATTATGGGAACGGACCCCATTCCTAAGTTAAAGTATAATTAAAGTTCATGAAATTAGTATTGTTTCACTCTTTGATATCCGCCAAAAGTGCTCTTTGCACCACCAGTAATGTGCCCAGTAATGACTCTTTCTGCAATTCATATGGTGTTACATGAACTGGTAACATATCTAAATACAACTGCAAATTCCTTTTAGACCAGTTGCTCCTACTTCTATTGGAACTCTCTGGGTATTTTTCTTCCACATGGCTCTCGTTTCTGTCTGCCAATCGAGGTATTTTATGGCTTTTGTATCTCTGTACGCAAGACACTGTAGTCACTAGGTGTGGCGATTTCAATGATCAATGCTACTTTTGCCTTCTTTTCTTGGACCACTATGTCTGGTTTTCTAGCATCCTATGAACTGTTGGTATTGGGTGATTCCAAGTGATATAAACTTGATTATTTTCTATGATTCATTGTGGCTTATGTTTCCAGTGTTTTTCAGCCACTTCGATACCATAATGTTTGCACAATCTCCAATGTAACAGTCTTGCCACATTATTATGCCTTTCAGTATACAGTCTCTCTGCCATTAGTGTGTCACAACCAGCAACAAGGTGTGTGACTGTTTCCAGTTCAGTTTTAAAAAACCTACATATGTCTGTTTCTCCCACATGTTCAATGGACTTTGTAAACCAACGTGTACGTAGCCCACTATCTTGGGCTGCCAATATTAACCTTTCATTTCTTGATGTGAATTCACATCTACTTAACCATTCCTGCGTTCATTCTTGATCAACATGAGACTCTTCCAGTAGTTTTCTATACTTGCAACTATTTTTTTCCACATTTTTTGCCTTCTCATCTGGTCCTTCACCTTATACTCTTTCTTTTGTTTTTTAGCTCATTCAGTTGCTGCCTGGTTTTTATCTACTTCTGGTTTGATTTCCATTCTTGCTTGACATCTATATGCTTCACCTAAATTAAGCAGTGATGTCATCTTAGATTTATTCTCCTCATGTTTCAAAACTTTCATTACATTTGGATCTTGTGAGGTCAGTAGATATGTGTGGAGTCCCACGATTGCAGATCAATACATGTAATCAATTTCAAGGAGGCCCATCCCTCCTTCGGAACAGGGAATATATAATTTTGGTATGCACTGATTTTTATAAATAATTTGGTGAGCATGAAGCATCCTTCTTGTTTTCCTGTCTAATCTGTCCATCACTTTTTGGGGCCAGTCAATCACTCCAAAACTGTAAGTTAGGACAGGAAGAGCAAATTGGTTTATAACTTGGATTTTGTTCCTAGATGTCAATGCTGTTTTCAGGATTAATTTAAGTCTTCTAAAGTACTCCTTAATGAGCTTTATTCTCATTTGTTCATGTTTTATTGCTGATCCTGCATCAATTCCCAAGTATTTATACACTTCCTCTTGCTCAAGTTCTTTTATATCACATTCTTGTCCCAAACTGATGTTTTCCTGGTGCTGCAGTTTTCATTTTTTTAAAGGCTGCTTTTACACATTTATCAAGACCAAATGACATTCCAATATCATCTGAAAAAGTTTTGACAACTTCCAGCTGTGCTTTCAGTTCCTCATCTGATGAGCTATACAGTTTTAAATCATCAACAAAGAGAAGATGAGAAGTCATTAGACTTTGTTGTTTTCTTGAAGCCAAATTGTAGCCATGGCCTAAGCTAAGCTGTTAAGTAAACAGCTTAATGGATTAATAGCAAGGCAGAATAGCAACAGTAACAGAGAGTCACCACGGAATATCCCCCTTTGAATTTTTTATCCCTGGGATAATAATCTGTCCTTTATCATGGCTTAATTGTAAAGTGGTCTGCTACTGTTTCATGGTTACTGTAATGTAGTCAATCAGCATAGGGTGTATCTTATACAATTTTAAGCACTCTTTTATCCATGAATATGGGATACTATCAAATGCTTTTTTGTAGTCAGGCCATGCTATACTTAGATTCTTCCCCTTCTTACAGTTTTCCACTATAACTTTGTTTAACAACAAATGATCCTTTGTTCCATATGACTTTCTTTTATTGCCCTTTTGTTCTACTGCCATAATTGAGTTTTCTTCTAAATGACTATAAACTCTGTCAGGGTCAGTTCCCGTGTATAGTTTATACGTCGTTGGAAGACAAATTATTGGTCTATAATTTTTAAGGTAGCTTGCAGGTTTATTCTTAAGTAAGGGCATTGTTTTTCCTGTTGTTAACCAGTATGGTATGCACTCCAAACACACACCACACACCAGTGTGGTGTGTGCTCGGAGTGCACATATAAATAGTTTTTACTCATGGCTAAATCCTCATGCAAAGAAGTTAATACTTTAAGCCAAAAGTTAGATACTGCATCTGAGTCTGGGGTTTTCCAGTTAGAGGCTTTTCTCAACTTTGTTTCAATCTCTGTGGCTGTTATTTCATCCCATTTCATATTCTGTACCTTTAAACTTCTTATTCTTTCTTTTACTTATTCTATCCATTTAGCATCTTTGTTATGTTCCACAGGATATTCATAGATACTTCTCCAAAATGTATCTACTTCCTCTTTTTTTTGGCGGTCTTTCAATTCCTTCTACCTTACTTCCCAATTCTGTATAAATCTTTTTTGGGTCATCAGTACATTGCTTATTTTGTGCTTTTTCCTTATATTTATCTTTGTATCTTCTAAGTCTTTCGGCCTGTTTTGAAATTTTTAGTTTATTATCTCCAATAGTGCATAATAGATCCTGGTCTGTTCTAATACTGCACATTGATTTTATCACATCTATCTTTCTTAGTATTTTTGTTAATCTGTTCCATCTTCTATAATCTTTTTAACAATGACACTTCTTGTCTTAGCTGCTTTATAGTTTTCTCTATTCGATATTTCCAGCCCCCTCTTTTCCCTCAGTTCTTGTGGTAGAACTTTATCAGTTATTAATTTAGCAGCACAGTAGTATCTCCTGTTTCTTCTGTTATATCACATGAATCTCTATGGACAGTCCTAATTACTGTGTTCATTTGTTTTATCAAGCTTCTGACTTTTGGGGTTTCTGCAGTCTATTTCTCTCATTGATCTTGATATATCTGTCTTTGTCTATTAAATCAAGCAACTCTTCTCTTAACTCTTTCTTCCACACTGAGGGCACATCCCTCGTTTTCCATTTCCTGTGGGTATTTTATAGAAAGTTCTATAGCATCTTCCTGTGGAACATTCTCTTTAGTTTCATCCTGTGTCATCCGTTGCTCTGTCATATGGGAACTCACTGGCCTATCACTCAGCACTGACTGCATCAGAGTTTCCACAGTTTCCTGTTCCTTTCCTTGCTGTCTAGCTTCAAGTGAATGTTAGGTTTTCTGTGGAAGGTTCCAAAATATCTTGATATGGCACCTGACCAATTGCTTCCTGTTCCACTGGTTTCCCCTTAATTTGGATATCCATTGCTCTATCCTGTTGTGGTGCTTTCTATGTTCGATTTACTACACTGAATCCTTCTCTTTGCAGCTGTTCCATAACCTCAATTTCAATTTCTTTGAATTCTCCATTACCAATCTGTTTTTCTACTTTTCCTCTTAATCTTCTTATCTTTTCTATTGTAAAGTTTTCAATATCCAGATTCCTTTCCCTATATTTTTCTTCGAATATCTTTGGTGCTGCTCTTTTTATTGGTTAATTTTACTTTCTCCTTTGCATAAATATTACACCATATTAAATCTCTTTTCCTTTCCCCTGTCCATATTTCTTCTTCACATGTCTCCTGATCTTCTTGCTTTTCCTTATTCTGGGGACTCGCTCCATCATGCTGTGATGTAGTCTGTTTTAGACAAACTTTATTAAACCCTACACTTCGCAGGCACTCCATAACTTCAACTTCTATTTCTTTAACTTCTGCTTTACTAATCATCTTTTCTACATTACATCTTTGTGCTATAAATCTTTTTATTGTGACATTTTCCATATCTGGATGGCTTTGCCTGTATTTCTCTTCGAATATCTTTGAGACTGCCTTCTCTATATTAATTAACTTGGCTTTCTCCTTTGCATAAATATTGCACCATATCAAATCTCTCTTTCTTTCCCATGTCCATACTTCTTTTTTATATTTTTCAAATATCCCTAGGTTTTGTTGTTTATATTTTCTCACTTCCTCAGATTCTTCTTTTTCCAAACAGATCAAAATTTTTTGATCTATATACTGTTTTTCAAAAATCTGTTGCATTAGTGAACGCAAATTTTTATTTGAAGCTTCTGACAGTTTTTCCTGTGGAAGTATTTTTCTTTCTCTCAATCATTTTGTATATCTTGTGTCTGGAAATTCTGGGCTTTTTACATAATAATAACAATACATAATTTCTTTCCTATTGTCAATAGTCCACTCTATCATCTTTATGGCTCTTCTTTGGCCAATCAATTTTTTGTCAATTTTGTGGACTGCTACTTCCTTCTACAACAGGGGGGGCCATCCTCCCCCTGATGCTGGCTTGGCACCATTGTAGAAATGTTTCCATATTTTGAGGATTCTACACTGTCATTTTTTCCAGTCCTGGCACCAGTGCGCCTACCAGGATTGGGCACTTTTTTATCCTGGGTCTTGTGCACCCAGCTATCTTTTTTATTTTTGATTTACTTATGTCCATGATATATGCTATATAAATACAGTTTATGTCGCCTTGGTAAGATTTTGTGAAAAACAGGGTCCACCTCACGAAGGTACTCACCAAGACTTGAGGATTAATTCAATTTCAGCACTACTACTCTCCTTTGCTGCTGACTTTTCATCTCTCCATAAGGACCTCTGTGGACATTCCAGTTCTTGGATATGACTGATTAGGTACATACCAATGGGGGCATTGTAATCAAAACCAAGTTTGATGAATGCCGAATACAGTGGAACAATGAATTCCTTGGATCTAGATGACGTACCTTTGTTTATAATTTGCATAAAATACAATGATTGTCTCACTACTGTAGACAAATGATGGTCAAAAGCTAGATTACTATTTATGCTTGTCCCCAAGTCCCTGACTACTGGGTCAGCTTTTAGGGGTTTGTTGTTTATATGATAGTTACCAGGGGTGGAT